>NC_068355.1:135551250-135686250 GCF_020536995.1 Dreissena polymorpha | reverse complement strand
AACAACTGGAGCAAAACGATAATCTTAAGTCTGTTATCGTCCATCCTGTTTAAGCGAAACCATTGTCCTAGCACTGATTTCCATTGTCGGATGTGCGGTGGGGTCCATCCCCTGTCTCCTGTGACTGCTGCGTTTGGTGTATATCTCCGTACACCTAGGAAGAAGCGACTGGCTTTGTGATGGACGGCATTTATACATGTGAATACCCATATTGCAGCTCCGTAGCTTATTGTTGGCCACACCATTGTGTCGAATAGCTTAGTAATACAAGTAGCATGCATTAAAAAATCCGATGTCGCTCAACGCGCTACGGAATGCAAAACAAAATTTTCTTTGAATAAACCTGCCTTAACATGCTTTTTTACAGGGAGTTTCGATAATGTAGAGGCCATTTCACAGAATATTGATAGATATAGGATCTGGCACGAGTTGTTATATCATACCATATTTTATTAAACGAGTTCAGAAATTTTGTTAGTAAGCGAGCCTTTGGCGAGCTTACTAACGAATTTCCTGGACGAGTTTAATAAAATATGGTATGATATGACAACGCGTGTCAGATCTTTTTATCACATGTTTTTAAATGAGCAAATTAAATAAATATTTACGCAAACATAATGATAAATCTCGAATATTGTTTACATTTCCTGTTGTCATTTGGAATGCCTCGGCTTTTACAAAGCAAAATAACAAAATGCGATTGGTCAATTAACGAAAACTAAGCCAATGAAAACGCTTAAAAATGTTGTATTACACATGTGTAAAAAAATATGTAATGGTTGTATTACATTGGAAACAGGGTATAGCATGTGATAAAAATATGAACATGATTAAATTGGGGAAAAAAAGCCGACAGCGACCAATTTAGCATTAAAATTCCCGGGTACGTTTCAGTATTTTTTCCGTACCCCGGATACATTTAAGAATAATTAAGAGTACCCGGGGTCATTTTAGTAGTACCCGATCCGACAATGACCAATAGAGCTTAACAGTCTGTGCGAATACACAAGCTGGGGTAAAACTGGGCGCGTAGGCTATGGCAGAATAATCCCGTTCGCTTTTTATTTGATTTCGAAATATTGCTTTTGAAATAGTCCGAATGTAAAAAAAAATAGGTAGATATATTCATATATGATTTAGTTGTTTTGAATTCACATGATATTTACGAAGCGTTTAGTGTACGCATAAATATGCAGCCTTGATAATTACACATTCATTATTTTGGAGTTGACAAAGGAACGTTTACTGTCAGGTTCATATCCATTCAGAAGCCTATACAAAGACGATTAATTTGTTCCACTTTATATCTTAAGATGAGTTAATTAAGTGTTGCAGACATGGTCGCAGGTAAATACAAATCAATTAAACTGGATGAAACAAATCAATGTGAGTATTTTTATTTTCTTAAAATACAAATATAGCATACAGAACAACATAAAATACAAACAAATGCCACCCTGTCTCACACATATGTTCTCATCATTAACATTATTCAGCATGGACACATGTCAGAATGGCTCCATTCAGGGACCTATACAAACAATTGTTTGTATAGGTCCCTGCTCCATTAGACGTCTTCTTTTCTTGCCGCAAACATTGACTTTCATTATAAAATGGAAAATATATTGCGCATGACTTTCCTCTTTAAAAAAGAAAATATATTGGTACACAATGTTGTTGTTTCCCGTAATTTTATTTGTGTAATTATTTGCACCGCGTGCATGTGACAAATTATGAATACAACTTAATACCAACTAGGTGTAGCTTGTGGTGCAAATTAACTAAAAATGAAACTGAAATGACTATGCTGATCCCACCAAATCAGAATCAATCGGTCGTTGTTACATCAGGTTCTACTTACATGTTGCCCGGGTACTGTTAAGTATGCTACAATGGATCCCGGGTACGGAATATACGCGTAAAAGCATCCGGCGATAATCCGGATTATTATGTTTTCGTATATTTTGCGAATTCCGGGTGCTTGTAAGTGTACTTAAGAGATTCCGTGGCGTTTTAAAGTAGTATGTCAGCCGACAGCGAGCAATCGACCCCCAATCAACCCTCTTTACGTCACGATAACAACATGTGTAACAGTGTTAACATGTGATTGTGTCTTCAACTCTTCGTAACGGGCGTCTTTGTTAACTCAAAGGGACTTTTTGAATAATTTGTCGTATTTAAAAATGTTATTTAATGTTTTGACTAAAAAAATACTCTTACATATTTGAATAAGTCTAAAATATATTGGTAAAATGTTTACCCTTACCGTAATTCAAGTCCAGACTCTTCGGAAGCAAAAACCTACTCGCTACCAGTTTACCATTCAGTATTTTGAATAATTTAACCCATTTATTCCTAGCGAGTGGAAAAAAGGCATTGGCAAACAGCATAGACCCAGATGAGACGCCGCATAATGTGGCGTCTCATCAGGGTCTACGCTGTTTGCTTACAGGAATTTCTGTAAGAAATATTCTAAATATGGAAAAAATTATACTAGACATCCCTAATTTTGGAAATAAATTGATCCAATTTAGAAGGATTGGAGAGTCCACTAGACATAAATGGGTTAAACGCTGTGCCAAGAATACGCGCATTTAGACTACCCATAAATTCACATACATTTTGACATATTTCTGCATTCTATCTAAATGGCAAATCAAAAGTGTTTTAATCTGGAGCGACGTATTGCATAGTTTAACCAAACCATGTTCTAATTGAAGTTGTAGGCTCCAATCTATGCGAGTGTCAGTGCTGGGTTTACAACATGCTGTACGGAAACACTCCATTTGACAACTTGACCTACGGTGAAATTGAAAAGGCTCTGGAAAATATCACGAGAAAGGTATATATATCTGCTCCGATAAATATCAGATCTTATGTTGTGTTTTTCCAAATGCCTTCTTTAACAATCTCGATTAAAAGGGATTTTTCTAATACAGGTGTTTGATTTGTTTTACATTGCAAATCCGTGACCTAAACTTTTCATTTTTGACATGCTTAAATGTTTGCTTCTTTAATGAGACGGTCAAAGACGTTCTATCTTTAATTACATGTGTTTATAAATTATATACACTAATGACGACGGGTGTGATCGAATGTATAAATCGCATTGTGCACCATTTCCAAGCTCATACAGCCTGATAATGTCGTACATACATCTAGATACAGGAAGAGCTATCTGTCAACAAGTCCGAGCTGTCGTCAACGATACGAAAGTTAACGAGCGCCAAAGACGACCGAGTCACAGCCGTTGCTATGGGTTACACTCTGGGCGTGGCAATGTTGGTGACCACCCTTGGAGGTACACTTTATTTCAAGTTTATACTAGATATTTAACTATTTATAACATATCCATAAGTAAACACACACTTAAAACGTAGTAAAGGTGTAACAGAAAAAACGACATATGCGGTCAATACAAACACATTTAATTTAATGCCTCTTATGCCAGAACTATTAAGACAAAATACCGAACATTCATAGAGCTATACATTATTGTTTAATTATATTTTGTAAATATTGAAAACCTTGAAGAAAATTATCATCCAATCATGTTTTATTTGTTGCTGCTTTGATTAATTTAATTAAAACTTAATACTACATTTGCGATGCGCTCTGGGAATACTATGCTTAATTCACGTACCTTAAGTGTCGCACCAGATACGCATGTGCAGTTCTAGCACAGGCCTATAAGGGATGACACTTTCCGCCTAAACTGGATGTTCGCTATGAATACACATCCTTTCAAAAATATCATAAAATCGGAAAGTGCCGTCCCTGACTAGCCTGTTAGGACTGCACAGGCTAATCTGGGGCGACAGTTTACACAAATGCATTTAGCACAGTTTTCCTAGAACGCGACTCACTTGCAAATGTAATTCATCAATGGTGTTTTCCAGCGATTCTTTTAGCAGACCTTCCAAAAGTTATCAATGGATTCAACATCCTACGGAAAAGCTTGCGCTCAAGGTTCCGGCCACAGAAGTCAACACAAAGTAGCAACTGACAAGCAAACACAAAAATCAAGTCGAAATGACAAATCTTAACCCTCAATTAATGGGTCACTATAGTAAACATTCTAGTTTGGGTAAATGTGAATCGTGATTAAGCATTGGCTGAATGATTACATTTAGAAAATATGCACAAACGCACAGATTATGCTTGTACCGAATTAGAAATTAAACGGATAACTTATAGGGGCGCTATCACAAAATTTATGTAACGCATTAATATATATATATAATTATTATGTAGAAATAAGCTAGAAAACAGGCAATTTAAACATACATTCGTGCGATATTACATATGTATAATTTAGCAATACATTATACTTTATAAAATGGTATTGCTATTTCAATATGTCTCAAACACAAAAGTTTGGAAGCTCGTCGTTTGTTATATTTATCGGATGACAGACACATTAATGAAAAAGAATCAATTGAAGAAACGTATCGGACACCAAGTTAATTGCAGCAAGAATGTTTAATTTAGCATATTGCTTAAAATTGAACAAATTACTTCATTAAAACAATCACACAGCAGGTTGAGGATTGGCCACTGACGAGCAACACAGCATGTATAAATGGTCGAATCATTCCATCGAGACGTAAATTGATGTGAAATATACATAAGCTTATATTTATTATTAAATAAAATAGAATTGTGCCTATTTACTTATTTATGTGTAGATGTTATATCATAAGTTTACGGGAGCGAGCATTAAAAATTGTTTACTGATATGGTGATTTGATTGATTTGATTAGTTGTAGTGTTTATTTATTTACTATATTTTGTATAAGCATTGCTACGATTCGTATGTTATCACATTGTTTATTGTTGTTTTTGTTTCATATTGTATCGTTTAGGAAATATATTGTATTCATTTACATTAAAATATAAACACAAACACATGTTGTGCAAATACATATGAATTCATATGAAGTGTATATGTAACAATGGAGGATCAAGCGACGGTACGATTGAGTTGAATATTGGATACTCCGGTATGATTCAATCATACAATATAAATGTGCCGTGTTCTATGAAAAGCGGGTTTAATGTATGAGCGTAAAGTGTCGTCCCTGTTTAGCCTGTGCAGTCCGTACACACTAATCAGGGACGACACTTTCCGCCTAAACTGGGTGTTTGCTCAGAAGAGACTTTCTTTAAACGAAATAAATAATATAAGCGGAAGGTGTCGTCCCTAATTAGCCTGTGCGGACTGCAAAGGCTAATCATGGGTGACACTTTACGCACATGCATTAAGCTCCCTTTTCACAGAGCGCGGCCAAAATAAAAACTCTTTGAATCTGAATACTTTTAATTCTTGTTTCACAGTAGTTGAAATTCTACAAATTCAAACAAATTTTACAATGATACAAATGTGGTTATTATCTGTCTAGAAAGATTCAACTATATGCATGGCAATTCTCACAGAGAGACAGTACTGAGAAGAAAAATAATATTAAATATTTCAAGTTTTGACATGTGGGCCGACGGCCAGCGCAATTGTACAATACGTACAATGTACTGAGAACATTCATCACGAACAACTTCTCCGACTTCATTAGAACATCCGAATACTAGTCAGTGGATGATTTATGAAAATTATCGAACATACATTGAAATTCAATGCAACAAAATAAGAAATATAAGATGTGACTTCTAACTACATATTTTGCAACAAACCAATGTCATGCAATTTAGTTGAAATTCTGAGGACATTGTTAAATTGTTAATTTTGAACCATCGAATAGGACATACCATTGATAGAAGAACAGAAACAGACTTATTTTGTTGCTACTGGAGTAAATCCAATCTGCGAAAATAATTTAAAATGTTATATACTAAAATATTAAACAATCAATTCTACAATAATTATATTTAAATAATTATTATTCATTTATAGATGTCGAAACACCCGCTTGATGAACATTAAATACTTTTACATATACTTGCATTATTATTAAATAAGTAACAATTTTTATTGTGCAATATTCTGGACAAACTGCGTTCAAAGCGTTGCGTATGTTGCTCTCTGTAATCATCTGTAAATTATTAAACACTTTTTGGCCACTTAACAAATATACTCAGATAACGGAATTTATCATCGCAGATCTTCTAGTCTATACAAATTATTGTTAGCACCTAATTTTCTATAATTAAAAACGTTTCCCTTAAGCACGTCTAAAAAATCAACCAATCTTGTCCATACTATTGCGATAATGATCATCATGGTATAGTAACATACTCGTTAATATAGGTAAATGGACTGCCCGTTAATTGTGCGACAGTTCTGCAGACACTTCACCTCGATATTCCATGCAACCCAGTGGTGACCTTGTGGTGAGTTCCTATCAACAAGACCATTTAGAACGACAAGCCTACAATCAAAAGGTGGCAACGGAAACGACATCCCCAAATCTATTTCAAGATTTACCAATTACACAATAAACATTACTGTTTCCAGGTAAAATTCTCTAAGCCCCAAACGCAGCGAAATCTCCAATGGGTTTGTGCGGTCTTTTAAACTGGAAACACCCTATTTATAAAGTGTGTACCACCTGTTTGAATTGAGCTTCTTCATAAGATAAATATTTACATTATGTGTTGATGGAGAAAAAAAGCAGTTTATCTAGACGCAGAACGATTTTGAGCGATTTTTTGTTCAGGCAAATTCTTTGGATTTTCTTGTAGAGTAACCACCTTCGTTCAATATGCACGAATGCGTTTAGATTGCAAAAAGCATGCATGACAATGGAGACCACTAAAGCGTCCGAAAAGTACAATTTTAAGCTAACATTAAAACTGTATAGTTCGATTTTTTCTGCAAATGTTGTCACCTTAAATATACAACAAACAAGTTTTATAACAAAAACAATCAAGGTTGCAGATTTAGCTGAACATAAAATGCATCATGCTATGGTAGAGTAAGAACATTAAAGCTTAAGTATTATAGCGAAACATATTTTCATTTTTTTCATTTACTTTCTGATTAAATATTATCGACATTACCTGTTAATTTTGTCGGTTTGTACACTAACTATTTATTGTCATGATTTCTTCTTTTTTATATAGTCGTGCATTGGTATGTGAAGGTCGAGGTCATCTTGCTCCATACCTTAACATAAGTAGACTAACCGTCAAAAAACAATACAAGCTGGTATGCCTACCAACATTTGCTAAATATGATTTATGCAACATAACATATATGTGTCTTGTTCTGAGAAAACTGGGCTTAATTCATGTGCGTAAAGTGTCGTCCCAGATTAGCCTGTGCAGTCCGCACAGGCTAATCAGGAACGACACTTTCCGCTTTAATGGTATTTTTGGTTTCAAGGAAGTCCCTCGTTACCGAAAATCAAGTTTAGGCGGAAAGTGTCGTTTCTGATTAGCCTGTGCGGACAGCACAGGCTAATCTGGGACGACACTTTACGCACATGCATTATGACCAGTTTTCTCAGAACAAGACGTATATGTTCACCTATCTAACAGCCGTTTTTAAATGTTTTCACTTCTTTTTCAGTATAGTCTTGTTTCACGCAAATGCTTTAACAACAAAACACAAATAAACTTGTTTGTAACATTGTCCAGCACTTAAATACATTTTCCTTAACCCGTTCATGTTCATGCTTTGATTTTCAAAGACATCTATCATGTAATATATTATTCGTTTATCGTAATATTAAGAAGCAACATTATATACAATATTTGCTGGTATATTGCAATCAAAATTATGCAAGATGTTTTGTATCTGTAATAGCGTAGGGAGGAAATAACTTATGTGTCAAAAAGTGAAGAAATAAACGTTTGATAACGGATAGTTTTCCCAAGGGGTGTAAGGTATCTTCTCCATAACTCTGAGGTATTTTATAGTTTTCAATTGAACAATTAAAAGTTATCGTTCCCAAGGCTAGTCCATACTTATTTTTTATTAATTTTCTACTTACTTTGTGTAGACAGTATAGTGTGTGTTTTTTTGCATTAAATTAAGTTGTTCCATATTATCATTTTTGAAGTTGTTTGTATAAATATCAGCTTTTAATATATCATCTTCTATTTCTTTATTCATTTTTGATTCATGAATTGAGTACGATATGTCTTTTCCTTCTTGTTTCCTTGAGCAGAGTTTCTAGAGAAGGATATTTATATAAACAGTACGATTACTTACCGTATAATCCAATACATCAATATTGCGGACAGGTATAGGGTACGTCATAGTTATGTCTTCTATATTAAATGTCATACAATTTAGGAACTCTATGAATACAATGGAAGGGTTTTTAAATTTCCATAATCTGTTCGCTTGTACATCGATGTGTATACTTTGTTAACCAATTTATGGCCAGTGGACTCTCCCATCCTTCTAAATTGGACCAATTTATTTCCAAACTTAGGGATGTCTAGTATATTTATTTCTATATTAGGAATATTTCTTACAGAAATTCCTTTCAGCAAACAGCGCAGACCCTGATGAGACGCCGCATTATGCGGCGTCTCATCTGGGTCTACGCTGTTTGCCAAGGCCTTTTTTTCAAGACGCTAGGCATAAATGGGTTTAATCTGAAATCAAATAATGTTCAGCGGTACATGTATCTCAATGGAACGTACGGTAGTAGGTTATCTAGTTTTAAATACATACATTGCTAGAGTTTGAACAGCAAACATTAAATAGTATGCTGATGATTCACAGTTCTATTGTAATTAAAGCTGTTTCCATTAAAAAAAGATGACAGTGTTGTTACAATTATTGCAGCAAAAACTTTCTATTATTACAGAATTATCCCGCTTGAATCTATTTCTACACTTCATCTGAATCGATATATATAAATACCACGCTGTTTAACCGCTATCCTTATTTACCTAATTTAACCCATTTATGCCTAGTGGGCTCTCCCATCCTTCTAAATTGGATCAATTCATTTCCAAAATTAAGGATGTCAAGTATATTTATTTCTATATTTAGAATATTTCTTACATTTAAGCAAACAGCGCAGACCCTGATGAGACGCCGCATTATGCGGCGTCTCATCTGGGTCTACAATGTTCGCCAAGGCCTTTTTATAGACGTTATGCATAAATGGGACATTGGCATACTGAACAAGCGCATTTTATTTACCGTATAAACATGCGATGTTATGAACATACTAGATTCAAATTCTCAAGAAAGATTTTCGTCTCTAAGAAATCTGTATTATTCAATTAGTTTACACTTTCAATTGTTTTGATTTATATTTGAAACTATAAGCATTATTATACAACAGAAATTCCCCGAATTAGTTTATCGTTTAGTTAATTTATTACTTTACAATTCCATCTTTTTTATCTCATATTTCAAACTAAAGTTTTTTCATAAAAATGACGATATTTGCATTGTATTTATTTCCGCGAACAAAACAAAATGAGAAAGCGTGTTGCATCAATCTGCAAGGTCCCTTTAATACGCTGATATTTTCAGGCGTGAGTGCGAATTTACCTTCGTGTATAAACAAAAAACGATTTGTTTTCCGAGCTGTGAGAGATATCTGCTACATTTGTTCTAAACGTGCGAACATGGACTAAACATTTTTTAGGAAGAGAATGCAAAATAAACCACTTGAAATTCCGAATTGTTGCTCATATAAAGAAAAATAGTGAAAATAAACGTTAACGATCTTATTAATTAACATGTTTTTTTATATGTTCTATTATATTACAAAATAAGATGCATATTTATTGTCATACGATAAGTTTTCATGCATTTGCAATAATTAACTTAAGTAGAATAAAGCTGCTTTAATTTTTTATTATATAATTATTCGTGCAAATATATATATATTTTAGCTCGAACGTTTAATTGGTTTATTTTTCCATTTACCTCCGAACGGAGTTGGAGCCAGGATTTACTGCTTTTTAGTGAACTTCAAACGAACAGATGTTTACATTTTGTCTAACGATTCCTGTCGGGCTGAAGCATATGACGAATTGTGTACTCATCATGTTCTTATTGTTCGAAATAATAACTACGTAGTTAAAAATGACAATGTTTAATGTGTACTGGCTGATTGTGGTGTGTGTACTTCTCGTGAAAGGGACAGCACAGAACTTTATACCACTTCCGGTTCAAAATGTAAGTTAATACTTAATGTATTCATTGTTTTAAAAGCAGATTAAAGTTTTGCTGGACGGATAATATATAAGAAAAAGTGTAACTAGTATAATTCCAATGGCTCCCAATGTTGAAGTTGCTTCGTTATTTGATTCCGTCGAACATCAATGCTGCATTGCACATTAAAATCTAAAAGTAACACCTTACATGTGTTCATATGATCAAGATAAAAAGTTATTGTTTTAATAAATGACTGATTTATTCATTTTAGAAATCAAGTAACTATATGGTATATTATTCCAAAGGTAAGCGTCTATGAATTATTTGCTTCAGATTTTTATGTTGCGTTGTTTGTTGTTTTTTGATGTTGTTGATTATGCTGATTATGTTGTTGTTCTTGTCGTTGTTTTGTTGTTGTTATTGTTGTTGTTGATGATGATTCTGATAATGGGGATGATGATGATGATGATTATGATGGCGATGAAGAATAAGATAACGAAGAAGATAATGATAATGATGATGATGTGATTTTTCACAAAACGTAGTGTTTCTTATTGGAATCAATGAAAATATGTAAAAGTCGTCAATTTATCAATCAGACAATGTTCTTGAGTTAAATGCCTTGAGGATAATCAATATGTAATGCACCAAAAAAACAGACACATTGAAACAACTACTGGCACATGCGAATGTACACGTTCATTGTGCTAGTTGGAGAGCTTAAACTGCTTCTGGTTATAGTTCAAGTTAATTTGTGTCTGGCAAATGCCAAGTAGCTATGTGTCTGGCAAATTAAATATTTACTGCTAAGAACAGGTTTATATTTATAATAATCTTTTGTTTTCTTTCTTTTATTTTAATTTATCCTAGTTAACATTAACAATTAAACATCATTAATTTATAACATTTTATTTTGTCAAAAGATGTGTATGTTTATCGATAATATAAATGTTCATTTATCGTAACCATCGTTTGCTACAGACTGTTCAGAAACGCGAAAGTTAGCACGTTTTCCGGAAACTTACGAAGTGGAAAACAAGTCCATCCGAAGACTGAGCGCAGCAAACGATTTCAACGCCACCTACTTTGAAAGGGAGGCGCTTGATTTGAACGGAAGCGTTGATTTCTACTATCCCGGGATTCTCGTGCAATTTAGAGTCCCGGACGTGTCCTCTTATGGTAAATATTTTACTAATCTCCTTACAGTCATATTCCGTTGATGATGGCGTGATAATTTCGGTTGTTTTATTGTTTTGTTCTGTTCTGTTCTGCATTTAAATTGTTTACTCAAGAATGTATGTTTAAGCATGTTATTAGAATTAGAAGCAAAATATCGCAAACGTTTGTATCTTCAAAGCTATGGCGTAACACAATGATGCAAGTTAAACGTGTTCCGGTAAAACGTGCAAATTTTGTGTAACTGGCAAATGCGAAACTTAAATCAAATAAAATCAAATTTCAGTTATAATCATTTCATGACCTGTCATAGAACAAACTGTGTAGCTATGCTGGGATTCGAAATTGCAATTCCGTTTGAATCAACACTACAGTGATCTACCAGCTGACAGAAAATATTTTACAAACATGGGTCCTACACCTCACAACAAATGCGCCTCCTTAAATACCGGTTAAAAGTAATAAATGCACGAGGAAGCGAAATTTCGATTTGATACATTTGTATATAGCAGATTTTATCATATTTCATGAAACTCTATCTGTATGGCTATAACAATGTTTATACTTGAAGTTCAAACACGAAAAAGATAATTCAAAATATGACATAAAAATATGGAATATAAACAAAAGGTTGTTTCCGTCTGTTCATTCTTCATGGTACATTTCACCTAATGTTTTGACTACGACTGCGTCAATGTCGTGCGGGCAATTGTTCGATGACTATAATTGTTGGAACCAGTACCAGTCAGATCTCTGTAAGAAGAATTGCGTTACATTATCCCATTTATGCCTAGTGGACTCATGCGGCGTCTTATCTGGGTCTACGCTGTTTGGCAATGCCTTTTTTCTAGACGCTAGGCATAAATGGATTAATGTGTATGAACAACGACATCTTCAGGTTTATACATAATAGAATCTGCCATTCTTGCCATGAGGGATGTCTTTGATGCTAGGCCAAAGTTCAGTTTAAGAAAGAAGCGTCTGAAAACTATACTGTTGACAATTCACCACCATTTATAATTTATAATTTACTAATGTATTAAATATCATATGGGGAGAGACGAAACACCTGTGAACAAAAGGAGTCTATGTAATAGTTGAAGCACACCTAGAACGAAATGTGTTCGTCATTATTGGCACCTTAACATAATGGGGCTGAGGCCTCTACACGTGTTTTACATAATTTTAACCATATTAACCATTCACCACGCTGTTTGTCGAATATGTTGTAATGGACGACGTATTTGGTACGGTAGTGTGTGTCATTGCCAAATTTAGCGTTGTCGAATGGAGTTGCAGCATTACCCCAATCGTTCAATGCAGCTTATAGTATTGTAATACTTGATTCCAGTATACCTCACGTTATTTTAGGCTCAGTTATTTTTCTCCGTCAACTATTTACCACTATGACATACCAAGTTATATCAATGCCGCAGACAACCCGCTCGACTTCTTTGCATTTCAGATGAAAAGCCGAGGGGCTTTGAAATCAACCTACAAAGTCATAAGGGTCTGACGTGTTTCGTGGTACAGAACAAGACCACCTGGACACCAAACGTACGGTTATATACTCTTTAGTTTAAATGCATCAGCGAAAAGTGTCGTTCCAGATTAGCCTGTGCAGTCCGCAAGGGCAACACTTTCCGCCTAAACTGGATTTTTGTAACAAAGATACTTTCTTTAAATGAAAACTATCACGAAAGCGGAAAGTGTCGAGCCTGATTGACCTGTGCTGACTGCAAATGCTAATTTGGGACGACACTTTACGCTCATGCTGTAAAAACCGCCTGGATACCGAATCGAAAGCTTCATACTCCACGCAGTTGTACTTCTCCCTGTGCGTTATCATTCAGAGACGCATTTTCGCCCTTTAATAATCGATTTAAACTAAAGGTTCTAGCAAACTGATGAGCAGCAAACAGCATAAAACTTGAACAGCTTGCGAGGTACTCGCACGCTATTCTGGTTTTATGCTGGTTGCATTTAGCCATTTCACTTTGCTTTTGGATGGGAAAGGGTTAATGGTAGATACTGACTGCATTCACAAGTACATACTCATAGATCGGGGAGAGTTTATTATTCGTAACGTGTTTTAAGTGTCTGTAAATCCGTGTAATTGACGTTTTTTTAACTGTAAACATATATTTTGAGTGTTCAATAAAATATAAAGATAATAAATCATATAACATAATATTTGAATCGGCATTCATCATGCGGTGGGTAATGCTGGCAAGTATATGGTAGAGCTATCCTCGGAACTAGTCATGTCGGTAAAGCTACTGTTGGTGTGGGCGCATGTTTGTTTTATAACAAAAATGATATTAAAAGTAATTATTGACACCTTCATTGCGGACAATGTGTAGTGATAAACGACGGAACCGAAGACACAGGTTTAGAAATCACTCTGAGCCTTATTGACTAGTTATATGCTACATTATATCGATAAAAATAAAGCAAGTATGAACTGATCATAAATAGAACAACTGAAAAACATCGAAGAATCTATCTCAATAAATTCGTGGCTCCAAAACACAGATTGCAGTATTTGTTAATTATATTTAAGAACTAGGCCTATTTCATATCAAACATTTGTAGGAGGAGGTGGAAATTCAGTTGTTTCCGCTAGAGGGCATGACGCTTAATCGCGTTTTCGTGACCAGTCTCCCAAAATACGACGTCACAGACCAGACAAGTGACGTCATCGAAGTTGCAACGGGTCAATGGCAGCAGTATAGTAAGTGGATGGGCTTTTTTAATTGTATTGTTTTTGTGTGTGTCTATTTGTTTAATTGCTTAGTTTATTGCTTTGTTTAGATTATCATTTCTTGCGTCCTAGCTTATTTGTATAATAATCCATTAGATGCAGTATAATAATATTATTCACTGTTCGTTTAATTATTCAATTATTTTTAACAATGGCAAATCTCAAACTATGTCTCCATTTAATATATAATCCTTCTACATGTAAATACTAGTACTGCACCCCTAAAACTGTAAAAGAGAAAATAAAAATGTTTATTTGCACTTTTAAATCGAAAATAAATAAATAAGAATTTTTCATCAGAGTTACAGAAAGTATTCGGTTTCGTTTCTACTGGGCTTGTTAATGTTTATTATAATTTGTACGCGTTTGATTTTGGCATTGTTTGTAGTATATTAAATAAGGAGCATGCTAGGTAAGTATTTATTCACTAAACTAAATTGAAACTATCATATGGTACGCATTTTAACATGATTAATCAAAGACCTTTGTGTATTGTTTCACACAGTTAACAGCAGTAAAGAACCAGAAGCGTCTGCGACCTGGTCGCCAAAAATCCGGTACGAGGTTCACGAAGAAGTCTCGGCAAGATCCGTCGAAGTAGTGTTTACGCGCCCGAACGCTGCCTACCATTTCCGGCGTTTCGAAGTCGCGCTAATATCCAAGCAATCAATCACTGACGTTCACGTCGTAACGACGTCAAATTTTCACCACACGTTTGCCCATGTGACACCCGGCGAATATAAAATCATGGTATTTTTTCATCATATATTTTATTAAAAGTTGCACGTCAAATATGTTTTCAGAGTTTTGATGTGACGAAAACGTAAGATATTTAACAATATAAACATTTTTTGGTCATTTCATTTTGGGTCGTATTTGACTATTCAAATTCTCACATATGTTCTTATTTCTTGTTTTTGTGGTTAAAAATGACATGTTTTGTTTATTTCTGTACATTGTGCAAAAACTCAATTTTTTTGTTAGTGGGGCCTGTTTTAGCTGTGCCCAATTGTAAGGTTTGTGAATTGCTGAGAGTGTACTTTAAAAATTAGTATGTTTTTTATAAGAAATGCTGCCTGGGTGACCTTTTTTATTAGTTTAATGTAGTATTGTAATGCATTATAAATATCAAAATAATTAAGTTGTGTAATGTAATATTTGCTTTCAATGATAGTTATATTAAATAAATTCCTGCCCCGCCCCAAACTGTGATATGGTCCCTTTTCTTTCAATAAATTCAACATAAATGTCTCTTTAAATTAACCAGTTCCGTCCAATAGACGAATATTTCTCCATCTTCGGACTCTGTCTTTGTCGTCTTGACAACGGCGCCTGCTCCAGTTGCCTGACAACCAGAATTGAATCCATCCAAGTCAAGTGAGTGTGTAACGTAACATATGAAGACTGTACTGCGTGAATTGTACGCCGTGACTTCTACAATTGTGCACATCATTTTTTAATGTAAACCGTTGCATAACAGCGCATTTATGAATTATGTGCGTATATGTGCACACCTTATAGTGTTGCAATTCCTTCCGCGCCTTTAGGACTATTTTATGTTCGTGCACATATCTTTTAATCAAGATGTCGCCATTTCATTGCCGTTGCATGCCAGCGTTTCTTTCCAGACCGGATAACCGTTCATGAAGAAACTTACTGAGTAAAACATATGTGGTTTGCGCTTACGATGAGCTCGTTCAGTTGACGTGCCTTCATGGTCTTTCGGATAACGTCAGCGAAACGCTTGAGTTGTCTTTCCCAGGTGTAATTGAGATAACAGCGGAGGCATTTACAGAAATACTCTTGCTACGCTTTCGTAGCGCATTTGTTTTAAATGTTCACCTATTAGTTAAAGACACTACTAATAACTGTAGATTAAACTGCTAAACAAATCATTTATTTAAAACACTTAAACTAACAAATAAATTGTGTTTTATTGATGGTTACTGTTGTTGTTGATTATCGTTTTCGTTGTTGTTGTTGTTTTTGTTTCAGAAAGGTTACGGCAAATAAGTCGTTCTGAGCAAAGCCACGTTTAAACCACCTGTTATTTGATATTGTATTAGTTTACAAAACCTGCCATGAACATGTATAAACTATTTGATAATGAAAAAGTCTATCGATTTGCACGATATTAAATATTGTTATAAAACAAAACAAATGCCTATGATATGAGAATCAAATGTTGAAAAAGGTGAAAATAACTGCCACCCAGAAACTTTAAAATATGTATCAATTAAAGGGACCTGAACTTATATTGTAATTTAAACAGAAATACCAATTAACTTATTATTCAAACATGTATTGTAGATGCATTTATCGGTTATTAAAATATCGTCTACATATCGTCTTATTTGTATAAATGACAAAAGCATACTAAATTGATGGCAAAATATCATTAAACGCTCTCAATTTAAATGGGGAGGGGGGGGGGGGGGGGGGCTGAAACAGGAGAGGGAAAGTAGACGGATGGTAAAGACTCTTTATTATTGTCAGTTGTTAATTGCCTTTGAGAGAGATTTCCACGAAGGTCAAGGAAACAAAAAATCGCGCAATACAGATATAATACTGTCTACGCTACGTAGACACCTAACATAAAACAGCAAAGCGCATCAAATCAATACATTTTAAATTAATCTATCCTATTACCGACACAATCATTATCATATTAAAAGTATCACGGCACAGGTTCTTGGTGACCGACTGTCTTATGTATATGCCGTACGCCGACTCGCCGAATTCTTTCCCCACTTAAAACGAGAGCGCCGATGGCGTTAAAAGCATAGGTGCAAGATACAGGGAAGAATGGCATCACGTGGTATAATGTAGTTCGATATCGCCATCCGCGAATTTCTCAAATCAATAATTTCAAACAATTACCGACTATTTAAATAGATAATCTTTCCATTTACATCAGTGTTTGAAACGCTTATGAACAATAATTACCCAAGCCTTTCAAAATTTAAGCACGGACAGATCTGTATCGAACTATTCTTTTCACAAATGAAAATAGACGCTACCCTATTCGTCTGCGTCAAGAATTTGTCGTAAAACTTGTGGTAAGCGTTAGATGCAGACGTGCACAACATATTGAGTTATGAATACAGATTTCTGAATGCAGATTTTTATAGAAACTCCTCACAGCAGTTACTTCCCTTGCTTCGCCCGGTCAGTAACTTCTAGTATAAGGGAGGCCACTGCGTAGGAGATTGAGATTTATAGTGCAGATAGAATTGTTTTACGAACGAAATTTGTTTTAGGTTATAAGAAGATTTTTTAACATAAAACGGTCTTAGAAAAATTCACTAAAAACGGTGTCAGCAATATTCGTGGAAGAAAACGTTAGAAAAACGTTTCCCAAAATTTTTTGTAAGAATGACCATAAACTAAATTAAATAGATATTTCGTCTGATTTTTAATCAGGTAAGGCTTCATAAAGGGCAACCGACCGATGTGGATTTTCGAAATGTGGTATATACCATAAGCATAGGTGCGTAAACGCACCTATGCTAAAAACGACCAGCATAGTATAGCACAAACATAGTCAAACAAAGATACCAAAAAATCGCGCAATATAAATATAATTCTGACCTCGCTACGTAGGGAACTAGTAGGGAACTAACATACAACAGCATAGCGTATCAAATAAACAAATTTTTAATACATCTCCCATATTCAATCTCTCATAAGCGATTGAATCGCTACACTCGGTCTGTCTAAATACCATTTATGACTCATGACCTCGGATGCGAACGAAAGACTCAAATTATGAAACAATAAGGGTAATATTGGTGTTTAATACATCCATTATTCTTGTCGCTTTAATAAAACTTCTTATGTTTAAATGTTTTTTACATTATACGACTATTTAGGCACATTTATTCACATGATCGTCATGAACGAAAATATGATTTGTTATTTCTATACTATAACTCTTTGATACACAGTTTCTTATACAACTATTTGCAACAAAACGTGGCTTTCGTCTGCAGCAACTATCGCTGTTTTGTCTGGGTGAATGCCCCATTTACACTATGTAATATATGTATAGATAAAAATTGTCTCAATATTGTCTGAAATAAGGAATTTATATTCTTTAATGGACAATTATTGTATACTTTAAAAATGAAAGTGTTTAATTAAGCATGCACCAAACGAATAATTGTATTCAATGTATGTATGATTCAGGAAATACTGTAATATAAATATAACAGCACGTTCTGTTTTATCAATTCGACCTCGACTTGTTTTCTATAGATAACGAAAGGAAATAACAGTGGTTAGTTCTATTACAAACTTTGGGCGGAGTATTATCGAGGGGGGGGGGGGAAGGAAACTGCTCTAAGTGCATTTTAAAAATCAGGGGAAGGTTAAAACTGTATCACAAGAGCAAGTCAAACAATAAAGGCTTTACAATTTTAAGTTATATTGAGAATAAACTGTTCTAATGATGGTTTTTAAAACATGTATGTAGTTTCACGAATAAAGAAGTAATTTGGAAAAAAATGTCACTTAGAAAATTTAAGCATCGGACATGCATGGGCAGATAGCTCAAGAGGCGAGCCTGAATAAATACAGACTGAGAGAGAGACATGTATACACGCAGACAGACCGAGAGACGGACATGCATAAAGACTGAGAGGGGGACATGTATACAAGAAAACAGCTCAAAAGACGGACATGCATAAAGACAGAGTGAGAGAGGGACATGTATACACGCAGACAGACTAAGAGACTGACATGCATAAAGACAGACTTAGAGAGAGACATGTATACCCGCAGACAGACCAAGAGACGGGAGAGACGGGGACATGAATAAAGAGAGACTGAGAGATAGATATGTGAACACGCAGACAGACCAAGAGACGGACACGCATATACAGACTGAACGAAACACGATAATGCATACACCAACGGAGACGGAACGATAGAATGTCATAGATACACAGACAGACAGACGATCATAGCACCATTTTATTTTTTACTTTAGATTAAAGCGGGTATATACGATTTTTATATGTGTTTAATTGTAATATATTGATAAAAGATGTTACAAAAACACAAAATAGGCAAGAAAAATTATACATTAAAGCCGAATTTCATAAAATGCAGCAAAGACAAATTAGCGCCCCGAGCCGATAGTGACGTACATATTTTCCTACAATAACCGAAGCATTCGTCTTTGTATTATCAACCGTTAAACTACGAGGGGTGTTCCAGAAGTTCGTGGATTTTCGCTATAACTTATTAGTTTGCTGGTAAAAGTCAATGAAATTTACATATTATACAAACCAATTATCACGGACTTTATATATAAGCTAAAAATGCATGAATTCCATAAAGCGCGTTTGAAACGCGTTGCAATAGAGACCTCAGTAACGACATGCGGCGCACGCGTGTATTTTATTATAAGTATGAGCGTTAAGCGAATTTAAATTTGGCTTAAATGTCGTTGATAAACAGAATTTACGGCAAATTTCACGTTACAGCGCCTAAGTCCTCCTTACAGCCCGGATTTGGCCCCTATGGACTTCCGCGTCTTCCCGGAAGTTAAATCACAGTTGCGCGGTATTCGCTTTGCAAGTAAACAGGAACTTACAGTTGCAGCAAAGCGAATCGTGTCGTCTTTTGACGCTGACTGGTATAGAGACACTTTTGACAAGTGGATTTCCCGACACATAAAGTGCATTCGCGTTGGAGGTGATTATGTGGAAAAGATTTGACAGTTGTTAACTTCATAACGTCATTGACGTTGAACAGAAACGTTACACGTGCGTCGGTGTGCGCATTGTGCACATGTTTAAATCTCTGATATATATTTATTGTTTTATGTATTTCCATGATATTTGGAGAGTAGATTTGGAAAGGAAGAACTATTCTTAACATGCTATTTGTTTGTCCATTTATGTTACCAAATGAAAGTTATAGCGAAAATCCACTAACTTCTGGAACAACCCTCGTAAGTTTAGATGCACATCGTACATGTATGGTATACATGCTGGCGATTTCGGCTGTTTAATTTCATGATTAAATATCTGGCTTATTTCGCATTTTTCGACACATGTTCTTCTTAACTTTTATTTTAATTTATATTGAAATATATATATATATATATATATATATATATATATATATATATATATATATATATATATATATATATATATATATATATATATATATATATATATATATATATAATAAGTTTTTTTACACAGTTTATATAAATTCATAAATATTTGACAAAATCGTATATACCCGCTTTAAGACATAGAACAATTAAATATGTATAGTTAACATATGCAAATGTAACGCCTATCTGTGTTTTTTTTGCTTTTTTGTTTTTTTGTGTTTTCTCTATTTAGTTTATCTCATATGCATTATGTCATTTCTTTTTTGAAAGTGTTTGATACCCTTTCCATTTTTTCATTGTAAACACTTTTTCATCATGTGTACCTGTTGCTTTTCTTAGTGTAAAAAAACATTTATCACAAGGGTTTTGTTCCAAATACTCATAAAACATGGGCTGTTAACAAGATGAAAATATTCGTTACAATTTTAAGAGAAAAAACGACAGTCCAAATATGCAGTTATAACCCATAACTATAAGCATCTTCAGCAACACGTAAGAATATGTTTCCATTGCTTAAGGAAAACAACATATTTGCTATCTGTTCAAACTATTTTATAAAATTCTGCGAAGAATTCGTTAAATTGATATCTCCCGCAAAATAAAACGTTTTTATGGATCGGTTCAAATCCCTTGATAAACAGTATAATCATTAAGTGTATGGAAATAATACATAGGTAATAATTAAAGGGACTGTCAACCACGAATGACGAATAAAGAAAAGTTGAAAAATATCGTATTGTTTTTACAATAATTAGTTTATATTGATTAAAATTTCACGAATGGTATATTACATTACTTGAAACAAGTTAATATTTTCAGTATGTTCGGTAATAAAATTTCGCGATGTGAAATCGAAAGTACATCTCGAAAATAGGTGACATAACGTTATACACACTATAAATAACGCAAGTAGATTGATCATTATATATATATATATATATATATATATATATATATATATATATATATATATATATATATATATATATATATATATATATATATATATATATACTATATACAATTCACTACGCATGCACAATATGCATTCCTGGGTTTAACACGTGATATAGTTAACTGGTTGTTACGTGGTAGACATACCCAGTAAAATTTATTACCGAATATATTGAAAATATGAAAACTTAACAACTTTTTAATATGTAATATACCAGTCGTGATATTTTATTGAATATAAACTAATAATTGTAAAAAATACGATTTTTTACAACTTTTCTTTTCTTCGTCGTCGTGGTTGACAGTCCCTTTAAGTGTAGAGGAATTGTTTTTATAAATTTCAATTATTCTCATTGATATCTACACACCCATGAAGTTTTGTGTGGAAATCTTGCAGAGTATCTGAGAAATAGCATTGCAAAGTTTAATCATACAAAACAAAAACAACAAAAGGGCATTAACTCTTATTTAAGAAAGTGCATCGTTATGGTTGTTGTGCTTGGTACTTCTTACATTGATTTCTACACACCCTTGAAATTTCATGTTTAAATGTCGT
Source organism: Dreissena polymorpha (assembly GCF_020536995.1). Lineage (NCBI taxonomy): Eukaryota > Metazoa > Mollusca > Bivalvia > Myida > Dreissenidae > Dreissena > Dreissena polymorpha. The sequence continues at coordinate 135,664,580 of NC_068355.1, read as the reverse complement.
ATCTGAGATATAGCCCTGAAAAGTTCCATCATACAAAAACAACAAAGGGCAATAACTATTCTTTGAGTAAGTGAAAGGTTGTGGTTCTTTTTTCTTACAATTATTAGTTTATATTGATTAAAATATCACGACTGGTATAATACATTACTTGAAAAAATCATATTTTCATTATATTCTGTAATAAAATTGTACTGGGTATGTCTACCAGGTAACTACCAGTTAATTATAAATAACGCAAGTAGATTGATCATAATCGTCACGTGGTAAACCCAGGAATGCAAAAAATGCATGCGTAGTGAATTGTATATATTTTATATATAAAAGGATCAATCTACTTGCGTTATTTATAGTGTGTATATCATTATGTCACCTATTTTCGCAATGTACTTTCGTTTTCACATCGCAAAATTGTATTACAGAGTATACTGAAAATATGAAAACTTAACAACTTTTTTCAAATAATGTACTATACCAGTTGTGATATTTTAATCAATATAAACTAATACTTGTAAAAAAATACGTTATTTTAGAACTTTTCTTTTCTTCGTCGTCGTGGTTGACAGTCCCTTTAAATACGCCAGCAAAATAAATAGAAAGACAAAAGAACAGAGAGAAACACTTAAATCAAGAATTACAGAGTTAGAATAACAACTTAAAATAAAAAGCAATTAATAAGAAAAATGCAAATAACCTATCGGCTTAAAAAATGATAAAATAATTTCATTGAAAATAAAATAAAAGACATAGTGTTATAAGCTAAGGCCCAGTTGATTGAAGGTTCCGAAAAAATACCAAATAGATTGTATATCTGGAAAAAAGCAAGCAGAATCAACAAGTAAACAACAACTAAAAAAAACTAGACATACTAAATAATACTGCAAACTAAATAATACTTTTTTTTTTATAAAAATATTTATAGGAAAGACACCAATATAATTAAAAAAAACTATTCTGAACGTTTCTATACTAACATTTGCAATAAAATACGTCCAGAACTTTAACAAAATGAACAAAAGTATCTATCAGAGAATGAATACGCTTAAGCACTTAAAGACATGAAGAAGCAAACAAGTTCTGGATCGGATGGTATCTCCGACGAATTTTATAAAATATTTTGGATAGATAGCATATATGTTGTTAGCTGTTTTAATTTTTCTTAAGACATCAATAACCTTACAGAATTGCAAAAACAAAGCATAACTACTTTACTACCAAAAGATCGCAAACGTCACCATTTAGATCGATAACTGGATTCCTGGTTCATTTTTAGAGATTGGTTACAAAATAGTAACAAAATCAATTGCCAATCGCATAAAACCTTTCTTAAATAATATAATAAGTACAAATCAAACCGGATTACAAGAAATTATTGAACAAACAGATGAAACTAAAGAAGTCGGTCTGTTATTTTTTCTCTGATTTAAAGCTTTCGACAGTTTTGATAGGGTATTAATGTTTTTATACCTCCGCCATTTTTGTTTTAGTTAACGCAATTTACAGAGGGTTATTTTTTATTCTATAAAGATGCAATATTTTGCGTTACAAATAATGGACACATTTGTCGGATATTTAGTATAAATAGAGGGGTCAGACAAGGATGTCCTTTATGGTCATACCTTTTTCATATTTATGCATTGTATCGATGACGTCTCATTCATACGAGACGGTTCGCCTATATCGTTCGAAACATTAATACAAATCATATAATAATTTGCGGTAATATTCGGACTTACATTAACCATGCATAAATATAAATTTCCATGAGTATGGACCTTTTAAAATAACCCAATCAAGCTTGTAAACACAAACATTTCACCTGGGAATTTAACCATGCCTCACTTTAATATATAGAATTTAGCAACGAACCAACATAAATACTCTCACTAAACATTTCTAAAACAATTCACTCTTTTGAAGTTTAAATACATGGAAACGATGGAAACTATCGTTAATGGAAAAATTACAGTTTTGAAAAAAAATCAATACCCAAACTTGTATATCCATTAACAGTTTTTCGAAAATCCATCCATGAAATCGTCTCAAAAATAAAATCGCTATGTTTTACATTTCTGTGAAACGAAAAACCAGATAACATTGCCAGAAAGCGAATCATACACGATTATAGTTAAGGTGGTTTAAAAATGTTCAATATTCAATTATTCTAAAAAGCCCTCAAAGTCAGTTGGGTAAAAGGTTGTATACTTCATCCAGACTCAAAACTTATTAGAATATATACCAAAATGCGAAGTAATTATCGCGGAATGTTGATCTTCAAATCAACCAGACGAATTTACTATTGACCTCTAACTAAAGAACTTCCAATATACATATATTAAGACTCGCTATAACATGAGTCTTTGGCTTCTTGCAATATTTTTTCCACAATCTATTCGTCTGCCGTTGTATGATTGCATTTGGAAAACTATCCTGCATTATATGACCTGGATTTCATCCCAGATGAGCGTTTCCTACCTACAGTATCTCCAGTAAGAGATGTTACAAAAAAAACATTTTGAGTGTGAGGTATCGTGCCAGCAACACATATCGTATAATCTTTTAAAATATGAAATAAAGTGGCTTAAATGTTGCATCAGATAACTTTTCCTGGTACATGTCATAATTAACTAGTTGAAATCAGTCAGTTTTATCTGGATTATATACTAGACCAAAAACGACTTGTTCATAGATGTCCAAGTTGTCTTTTTTATGACATTATATGGTTTACTGCAAAAAATAGACGTTTTTTTTCGTTGTTGTTTTTGATTAATGTAAAATTAGTATCAAATCGAAAAAAACAGCTGAAGAAAAAAATGTCCATTACGGGTGTCATTAAACGGGGTATCACTCGGTCATTCTGGCTTAATAAGATGTGTTGCTAACAAATATGTTTAACGATTTGTTAGCGTGACACGCTTTTCCCTAATAAAACAATGAAAAGTGTCATAAACGTGTTATATTATTATTGTAAATTATGGTTCAAGATTAACTTCAAAGAAACGACAGATCTTATATATTATTTGTCACACGCGTTAGTTCGCTTGTTAATATAACATTCCATTCTTACGATCTTATAATCGAATTCATTATTTTGTCATATTTTAAATCGCCGTTTTCCGATCTGTTATCAGGTCCGTTTGATAACAAAAATCCGCCCACGTGTCACGTAGGCATATGCGAGAAAAAGTTCCCAGTTTAGATCTGGCAACGTCATCGGTAGATCTTGATGGCTTTGGAATCCTTTCTTTTCAAAGAGCTCAATTCGCGTCATATCACCAACCATTAAGCTAATAACCTCATTTCAATCGCCTGAAGCCTCGTTTGGATATTCCAATAACCTTTGGTGACGTCACAGATACCGCCATTTTGTTACAATTGTTTCATAAATTTTGCAAACGCCCGTCGATCCTTTTAAGATTTTTGAACCAAAAGTATAGTTGTTGTTTTCGTGTTGCATTAACGCACTCGAGAATCGCATATTCTCTCCGGTGTTAGTGGATTTTTTTCCAATGTACATTCGGTCACGAGGCAATCTTATCTCAGCAGCGCGGTCTGCAAACATTTCCGCCTCTGGTTCGGCAAACAATCCTGTCATGACAGTCATATATTAAATTTAATTTACAAATAGTTGAATGGCTTGGAAGTTATTTATCAGCATTATTTAAGTCGATAAAATATTTATCGCTGTAAATACTCAATTAATTTTTACAGTTTATCGTAAGTTTAATAATTTTACTATGCACAATATGTTTATTTAGGGAAGACATCTTAATCTATACAACAAATTGATTTGTACGTGATAGTGATTAAAATACAAAACGTAAATTTCGATAAAAATAAATATTCGACCTTCTGTAAGTTTTCCGGTGTTACCAGAGAACACGATGACGTCGCCGAGTTGTTGTAACCAAAGAGACGCTGATTTCTCTGCCACCCGTAGGCCGTAGCTTCCCAAACACAGAATGACGTCATGTAAGAAAAGAACGCAATGTAATTATTCATCATGTCTTGTCACTTACAAAAGCAGTCGCGCCAGAAGCTGGCATTAACAAGGGCTCTGAATTAAAATTCAGAATTATTTGGTCTCTCTGTATTGCCATTTTATAAATACTTATTTTTTTTCTATCGATACTATCTAGCTCATACATTGAAATGATTCCAAACCATTTCTGTTGAACGATTTCCGTTTGGGCTACTTAATGCAAAAAATGTACGTTTCGGAAACATTGTTGGGGTTCATACGATTCATTATGGCTCACACGGACAATGCTATTTTTGACACAAGCGATTTTGGTTCCAAGATTATTTTGTCAACCGGGCTATTTGGTTCTTTCTTTATTTTTACACACCGGCCATTGGTTCCTTTTTTATTTGTGAGACCCCGTTCATTGGTTCCAACGTTGTTGTTTTTTTATTTCGACACACCGGGTACTGTTTCCTACGTTATTTTTTGATCCGGTCGTTGGTTTCATCGTATTTTTGAGACCCCGGTCATTGGTTCCTACGTTATTTCGACACACCGGGAATTGTTTCTTACGTTATTTTGAGACCCCGGTCATTGGTTACAACGTTATCTTGACACCCGGACATTGGTTCCGACAATATTTTGATACCCCGGACAAAATCGCTCCAACTTGATTTTGCCACATGGGACATTCGTTTTTGTGCATAACTGGTTGTAGTAAAATACATTTTAGATTTAAAATGTGTAATGCCAGGCTACATGTCAAACTAGGCAATTAGTAAATGCACAATTTTTTATATAAAGGCCTACATTAGCCTTTCTTTACTTGATACCCGCCCTCCATTGAACCATGTCATTAAGCACCTTGCTTTGATCGTATTTGGGTTTCATTTGTTAAGCTTATAATTGCGATGGAACGCTGCAATTTACCATTTTCTCAGTTAGCTGCGACATTAGATAGCATGTAATTGAAAGAGATGACATGGTTGAACAGGAGACAGAGAGGAATACACCATGAAGAGATCAGACCTTCGTTCCACCATCCCTGATGTTATAGTTAGGACATTCTCTTTCCGGTGCAGCTGAAGTTCCACTGTTCGTATATATTTCAAGTACCGTTATGGCGAATGGATATGCTGTCTGCCTAGCCATAGAGATGTACCTTGTTCGATCCTCACTCAAGGAGCGTTATCATTTTATTGACAATCTCCCCACAACCTATAAGTGCATATAAATTAATAAAAGTCGGTATCATGGAATCGCTACTTCTTGAAATATTTGGTCTGCGGCGCTTGCGTATACGACTCCGACTCCTTTGAAAAGACTGCATTATAATGTAGATTTAAAAAATATCCTGACAAGTGCGCATGACCTTTAAGAGACTGACCTCGTGTTAAATTAGTATTAGAATCGTACAACACAATAATATCATAATATAACAGAAGACTTGACATAGTGTCGAATTCTGAGCACGAAAATCCGCAGTTTGCAAGTTTGTGATTTTACTCAATTGTATCATTCGCCTCAAAAACAGATTGAGCATGAAGGTAAATAATTATTTACGTTTATCAGAAGTTAATGTAATGGATTAATGTCTAAGAAACTATTAGAATAAGCTTTCTTGGTGCTTGTTTTCTGTTTAGTGTGACAAAAAATATGATTGTATAAATAAATACGTTAAAACTTACTGTTTGTGACATTACAGTGGCATTAGTAAACGGTAGTAATAGCCACTTATTTGTTATTAATTACTCTTAACTTAGCTTAATTTTTTACATTAGAATGTCACTTTTTTCATGCCAACGAAAATAAATTCACCACGCCGGTGTTAGTTCTCCACCGTGAAAATAATCACAGCATAACCCAATTTCCGGTGCATTTAATAGTAACGTTTTCCACACCCGGAAACCTGATATGCTGTGAAAAGTTGGATGTGTTTGGAAAAGTAGCCGATACATTTCGCTGAATTTCGGTAGGGTAAGTAAATCCAATTCTATACTTGTTTAAAGGCATTTTTAAATTAAAATATCTTTGGTATACGCAAAGTAGGTATTATCATGTTTGTTAGAAAAATCCTGGTTATTATTATTCAGAATATATTGAAATATGGCTATTTGAAGTCGACGATGCAGGGATTTGTCCCCTATTTAGCACCATTACAAATTTCTTTAAAGGTATGCCAGTTAAAAAGTTTTTGCACCGAAAATTACATCAACCAATGTCCTCGAGTAACATTTCCGCTAGTTTTTTTTTAATTCGTATTGGTGGAGAAATTCGACTAAACATTCAACATGCTGATGAACAAATGATATGACCCGGTGCAGTGCCAAAGATGTAGAGAATAACAGGTTACTGTCCCATCGTGTTGGAATATCAGACGAGGCTTAGATTAATATATCGGCGAGGCTTGCCGAGCCGTTATTTTATTCAAGCCGAGCCTAATATATTACAAAACAATGGGACAGTAACCTGTTTTTCTGTTTATCATACCACATTTTCCTAAAAATCTGCAAAGCAATCCATTTTTATATTAAAAATGTTGGGATCCCCGCTGATTTTGCTGATCCGGCTTTAACACGTTGACATATATGTAGCAATGGCGTTCGAAAAGATGGCACTACGGATGGAAAGAGTTCACCCGCTTTAATTATAAATGACTTGAATTGGAGATCAGGAATGGACTGCAGCGACAAATTTAATCGAAGAACACACTTCACCGAATAGTTTGGAGACGCCATTTTGGAGATGTGTATTGAAATTGACATTTTGATGATGATGTCAATATTGACATAAGCGTGTTTAATCGTTTGTTTAAATAGTTGAGGGTTATCATACAGTCATCATTTGTCTTGACTTTCTGTGCAACACTTGCGAGTGCAATGACTATCGATATTTAAGATGTATTAACCAATTGTTGACGTCATTTAACTTCTGTAGCGCGGGCTGTGGTGATTTAAAAAAAATAAAAGTTTTAGAGATTTATTACTATAAACTAGAATTATAAAAAATGTACGTTCTTGGTATCAAATTGTTTGTTTTCTTGATTCATGTCGATAAAAAATGTCGACTTTATTGCAATTCCCTTGTAACTCCAAACATTGACTGATATAAGAAATTCCTGTTGACCATGCTACAAAAAATTAATCAGGCAACGTTATATCAGGCAAATATCAATGCGGTGGTATGATAAATCAAGATATGACAGAGTGCAGTTCATTATAAAGCTCGCTAAAACAGCTGTTTTAATAATGCTGATTTATGTTAGGTGCCTACGTAGCGTAGTCAGTATAACATTTATATTGCGCATTTTTTTGTATCTTTGCTTGATGATGCTATACTTTTGTGGTCGTTGTATAATTGGAGCAGTAAGTCGGCGAGTCGGTGTGTGTTGATGTTTGTTTGCTCAGTTGGAGTGTTTTCCGTTTGGATTTCAATCTAATCAGCAGTCGGATAAACAACTCATAAGATGGTTTACCAGAACTAAATGCACGTAATAATGGTTGCAACTGACAACTGCCATACTTGAATCAGATGTAGGGGGAAAATGACCATAGAAAGGATTTCACGACCAATTCCAACACAATATTATAGCCAGGCAAGGCATCAAAACAGCGGTCATAGGAACTGTACTCCAGTTATATACCAGCCAATCTTTTTGAGCACGTGAATTGAAGATTTTGAAATGTCCCCGCAGATTTTGAGTTAACTATAAAAGCAAAATGGATACGAATGCAGAGAAATCCAATTAAGAAATGTGTCATGGTGAGTTAGCCTAAGCCTAATAGAGTATAGGACAATAAAACAGGGATTTTGAGAAGAACCCGCACATGGTGGGTCAACCGTATTAGCAAAATGGTTGCGAGTGCAGAGCAATTTAAAACAGAAATTAATAGTATATAGAGTACATTAAAAATATCATAACCTTCCTAGGGAGGTGCTTGAAGTCTTCGGTGCTGTTGAAATGTTTCAGCTTGCACTCGGGCTTACGGGGAATGGATTCAGGAACACGACACTCCATGAGTACATCTTAAGACAGGAAAAAGAGGCTATTTTTAATAAGCAACCAAAGCTAAGTTTAAAAACATACTGTGTCAATCTTAGCGGCACAAAAGGTGAGAGTGCACACAATCTCATTAAGACATGTTTAATAGTACCCGCACACGGTGAATCAACTGTAAAATGGGTGAGATCACAGGGCAATCTTTTAAAGTAATAAATAGTATAGAGAGAGCGTATTTGCAATAAAAGTATATTCCAAGCTAGGTGCTTGAAGACTTCGGTGATGTTGATTTGTCCCAGTTCGCATTCGGGCTTTCGGAATGGATTTGGGCACACAGTAATCCAGGAGAAAATCAACAGAATAATACATAGATGCCAACATGGTTTGATATTTTATGTACTTGAATAAGCAGTCCATGTAACTTAATTAAGCATAAAACATCAAATGGTTCTATGGCACATATTGTTTAGATTCCATCACTACTACATAACATATCAAGCACTACTAGATTGCAAATAATTGGTAATTGACAGTTAATCACTACAAAATAATTACAAAATATAATCTGAAATAAAATTACTGCAAAACTTATCTCCCCATTTTAATCAAGAACACGCTGAAGCATATGATTATGGCGTACCTTGGATTTGAATTGCTTCTTGGGTTTGCCTGACATCTCGCTGCATATGTCGACTATTTCTGTTGTAGTCTTCTCTTTCGTCCTCTCATCCACATTGCCTTCAGTCTAAATATTTCAAAAACAATGACTACATAAGGAGTATCGGTTGGTATATTTTCTAAGGTGTTTTTCCATATCAGCTGAAAAGATCTTAGATATGTGCAAAGGTTTCTATGAGGTGTTTTTCAATGTAAGCTTTGAACATCTAAGTGATAATATATGAGGAAATAATAATAAGGATATGCGTGTATGCTTTATGAGGTGTTGTTTCCATGAAAGCTTTGAACATCTTAGAGGTAACATCGATTTGTATGATGTATGTGGTGTTTTGTACATGTTATCCTTTAAGATCTTAGATAGGTGCGTATCTATTCTTAGGTGTTTTTAATGTAAGCTTTAAACATCAGAGGGATACCATACAAAAAATGCATAGTATGGATATGTATGTTTTGTGTGGTTTTTGTTTTCACTTAATCTCGGCCTTACTAGTGCTATATTCTTAAGACTGTTGAAAAATGAAAAGCGTTTACTAACATTTTTATGTCCACGGTAAGCAGTCGCGATATCCGTCTTTCCGTCCAGCATTCCATTCTTGGCAGTGTTTTCCTAAACGCTTTCAGATATAGACCTGATATTTGGTGTGTGAGTCAACCCACATGATTTACAGATGCAGCATGAGTTTCGTTCCGCTCCATTGCTATTTTGGCAAAGGCTTTTGTTTTTCTCTGGTGTCGAATGCAGTCCGTATATTGGAGTACCCAGATGACAGTCGTAAACATGTTGTATGCAATCGCATGAAGTTTGGTTAAAGAATATTACGAACTAATGATTTGTTTTACAAGCATGAACCATTCTGAAAATAATTCAAATCCATAAGACGTTTTAATAAAGGCATGGGCATATGTATGCCCTTTTTAATTTCTACATGGAACAGTTTGTGACGTGAGTTACTATAAACTACATGAAACCCAACATGTAACGTTTTATAAAAACGAATACACGTAAAAGTTCTCGCTTGAGAAGTGTTTATTGCCATGCTCGCAAAATTGAATTCTTAAACAATAACTGTCTAAAGTCGTTATATCGGTTGGATAAAGCATTGAAAACAGGATGAATCCTAATACAAGCAGATAAACGAGATACACTCTGTTTGCTGTTTTGATATAACATGTTATGAAAGAATGTCAGCGAATAAGACATGTTTCTATTGACATTGAACTTTTTAATGTGGTTGACCATGTATACGACAAATAATCATATTACCCAGACGGGAAGATTTTGGAACGAAAACAAACAATACAACATGGCCTGCCTGTGAATGTTGAGTTTCGGTTTGAGTCGTACTTATTTTGATAGCGTATATCATATACGATATCCATTTATGGAGAGTTATAAATGAATTATGTAGATATTATGCTAAGCACAATCCAATTTAATAAGAAAATATCTAGGGGAAGTTAATAAATATTCTTACAACGCCTGTTCATGCGAAATGAAAATGAGAAAATATGGGGTAAAATATAATGCCGGTTTTAAAACGGATAGGTTTATTTGATCGATACACATTTCTGGATTGTTCACGAGTTGATAAGTCCAGTTCAAAATCAAACGTAACAATAAACACGTATTCTTTAATATGGGTATTATTAACTTGAAATAAATGTGGCTTCATAAAACATTTTAATTATACTGAGATATTAAGGTACGCTATACAAAATTGCTTTTCTAGTCATGGAATGCAACAACATATATGTGTTGTACAATTAATGAAAAGTTACATAGTATATAAAGTTTCATTTTTATGTCAGGAAAAGCAGCCATTTTTAGGTAAGGATAAATTACTTCTTTCGTCCGGACGAGTAACATTTTTGTCAGGACAAGTTACTTTTTCGTCAGGACAATGGGAATTTTATGGAACTTGTCCGCCTGGGCAAGTGGATTGAAAAGCTCATTTCTAGTCTTCTACACACACACAGTGACAAGAATTGTATATTATTTGCTAAACGTACTCAAACATAAACTACGTCAATATTTTTTTTATTGAATATGTATAATGTACACAATTATTATATATATATATAATACACACATAGTACGTATGCTATTATTTTAAACATAGGTACAGATTGTAACGTATACGCAGCGTTGATAAATGTTTAAACAAAAGTAGCCGACTGTTTTAATACATTTTTACCCTTGACACATACTCTTTAGCGAATTAGCGAACAATGACATAACATGTCTTAACTTTATTTCAGTACCGGTCATCTGCGCTTGAGAAATCATTCATCTCAACGTCTACAACCTTTTTCTGCTATTAGTACTGTCATCACATATGAACACTTAAAAATTTCACTTAAGTGCACAAATGTCTATATAACCAAAATAACAGAACACGTTACTGACACCTTTTTGGGAGTTCATCTGACTGTAGTTGCTCATCAATATGTTGTTATTTACATTTATTTGACAAAAGTTACAAGTACACACAGAGAATATCTAAGGACAACATAACAACATTCCAAAATAATGGATAAACAACAAAATGCTCATGAAAAAGGAAAAAAATCCTAAATGATAACAACCAGAATTTAGCATGGGACTCTAATCAGTAAAGTTTACGTTAGTGTGAATAGCAAATATCTATACGTCTGCTAATAGTATGCAACTAGACAGCACTACTGTATTGGAAACCATGCTAATTTATTATTTACTACATTGATTATTTGCTACACGGTAGTAATTTATCAAACGAGCTGGTCGTTGGATATAATTAGAGCAAAAACATTTATTTGTTATGCTTTGTTATTCTTAGTGTACAAAGCTCTAATATATATGTTTATATATTCCAAGAAGTAGGTAGATTCAATTATTTTATTTATAAGTTGAATTTGAAAGTTTAGTTCAATTACATTTAAAATAAAATATATAGTTGCCCTTTCATTCTTTTACAATGCACACATTCTCCATAAAATCTTTTTATTAACAAAACTAAACCTTGATCAATATTATTGCAACTTGAAAGTGCACGTTTCAAGCTATAAATAGAGAAGCGGCTATTTGAGACAATTTAATGTAAGCTGTTCTTCCTTTCCAGTCGATGGATCCATCACGGATACCAGCAGTTCAGTTTCCCCGAACATGAAGGTCACGTTGTGTTTTTGGTCATCCAGCGGAATGTCAGTGCGATTCTGGATATTGATCTCACCCAGCAGCTCGCATCCCGGGTCCGTAGTGTATTTAGGCTCCACTGACAATGTTCTGTATACCGGAATTCTTGATGTGGCATTAAGTGGAACAAAGATATGGCTCACACGATGCCTTGAAAGTATCTCTTCATTGACGTGTACAAATATCTTGAAACAGTGACCCGCATACCAGTTACCGTCTTTAAGAAATTTTTCTCTTCCAAAGTGTTTCGTTCGGTTGAATAATTCAACTGCACCTATACCATATGTGTAGGCCATAATACGTGATGCAACTAGCGAAGGAGTATGTCCAAATATCACTGCTCCTTTGAGTACCGCTAGACCAGCATCTTCTGGGACAATCAACTGAATTTCAGGTAAGTTGTTAATGAGTTTTGTTTGTATATATTTTGATTCTGCAAGACCTCCGACAAGCATCATTATTCGTACGTCTCTAAGTTCAGGTTTCGACAGTGTGTCTTTGATGTGATTGATAAGCTGGTCAGTTGGTTCATCGAACCACGACATTACTATGGACAAGTCAATCGGTAATTTATCTCTTTCCATCGGTACTTGTTTCGATTTCTTAAAGAAAAATTTTTTTGATTCTTTACCTGCATATAGCGACATTGGAATTCGCAAATTTATTCGACCGTCTAAGTTAGATCTTTTCTTTGTTTCAAAACTGTTCAGTATCTCAAAGTAATCGCCCGACTCTTGTTGCTGAAATCTGTCGAATTCGTTTTTTCCAAACACCGATTTCAGATAGGCGACGAAGTTCTGATCAATACATGTTCCACCCCATGGTCCACCACTTGCTTTCTGAATGACACGTAACTGTTCATTTGGAAAACGTTCTTGTATAGATATATCCGCCGTCCCTCCTGTGTGTGGAGGAGATATATTTGTAGATTGGTTTATGGTGGTAAACATATAGTGAATTAAAAATATATATAAAACGCTTACACGATGAAAATGCAGACATCCTACCAGAATAGAAATTCTTATAAACATCTAGTGTTTTTTTAAATTATTTTATAAATCTATTATCCAAGGAACCTATACTTAATATGGCAATATATAAAGCGCAACACTTCAACGACGTATTTATTGTTTTCGAAAAGGTCTTTAAGATCGAAAGATTCGTTACTGCGCACATTAACTCATTGGATGGTACTATTGGCTTAAACTTTTACCTCCTAAATCAATGACCATGTATTTACTGCCAATCGATATTGCTTTGGAGTTGCGATCTTCGTCATCTGTCATATACCATAACGCAGCCACTTCCGGTTCAAGTGCCAGCTTCAGTCTTTTACCGTTTATTCCAGCCTGAATAATGTATAACATATCATATGTGCGAGTAAAATCATGCGCATAAGCACATGTATTGAACAGTTGTATCTAAAATCCAGTTTGTGAAATGGCATTATGGGATACAAAACAGTTGGCTTGATCTCTAGTTTTGGACATTAGAAACGTACAAGGCTTATGTATTAGAACGCCTTTGTAACTAAAAGGTATTCAATCCATAACGTTAATTATCTTGAAGAAAAGTGTGACGCGAAAGTGTAATAATACTCTGAAATGTATTTCTTGTTTAATAACAATAGCATTTTAAAACGATTTTCAATCGGATTGTTGCATATAGGATACATGAATTATTCGAAATAACAAGATATAAATATACATGTCTGGTGAAATAAATGTCTTTCGCTATAATTTTCTGACAATGTTAATTTATTAATTGACAGAAAATCTTTCATCGATTTTGTAAATGGCGATAACCGTTTTATTCACTTTATTTTAACTGAAGAAAATATTGGTTTCTTTTAGAGCGTATATGATCGTATTTAGAACGGGGCGTATGTTTATAATGATTAGTTAAAACCTATTTATTTCAGTTAGATCGCATAGATGTTTTGCCTGCATTGTATATAAAATTGGTTGCATGCCTGAAATAAAAGGTTTGCATGTTTATATTACCTTCTTTCTTGATAACATTCCATGAACTTGGTTATTTCTTCTTTTTTTGGTGGAATTTAGTTTTTGTTTAGTTATAGTTTTTTAGTTATATTGGTAAGCATGGCAATCTTTTTCTACGTCATGTTAAATTCATATGATATTTCAATTGAAATTACCTTACAGTTTCCGATATAATAGGTGTAGTAAATTTTGCAAATTACTGATCTCTACTATGTTTGAAATTATCCCATACATTGACTGCAGCTTCTCTCATGAAAAGTTTGGCGTTGTCATCCCAAATTGCAGGAACGGTCAGGACGTACTGAAACAATGTCTCGGGAATGTCCGGCTTTTGAAGACGAACTGCTTCCAGTAGCTGCTGACGCAGATAATGTATTGTCATGGAGAAAATCGGCATGGCAGCGTGGCTCTTGCCATTTAGATCTTCAAGTGTGGTTGTTCTGGACAGCGTCTAGATAAACATTGGACACAATAAATGTTGATTATTAATGGCTACAAGTGTTAAGATAAAAAATAGTGTACACGTGCGCACAATTACATGTTTGTTTTAAATAATAAATCAAATGCGACAAAATACATAGTATTATCAAACGTTACTCTTGTATTCCGGAATATATACGCTTTCAATTTTACCATAAGCAAAACAGCTCAAAAACTCAAAAAAAAGAACTATATTGCCTTTTTAACAATTTTTTGTCATTTTTGTCCCCTTTCAGAGTGTTGTAGGAATAGCGATTTCCACGTGTCCATACATCCGGCTTTCCGTCCGTCGGTTTAATTTGTGACAAGCGCATATAATACATAAGAAATATATACTATATATCTGTATAACCTCGCATTTACTTATTTGTGTTCGATTGTTTTCGACATTACCGCATTTATGGCCTCGTTGTCGCTAAAATGTTTTAAGCACGTGCTTTACACGAGTTAAAAGATATTGCTGACAGCTGGGCGAATATTTACAATCATATTAGTCAGCAATTGATCATACCCGTCTCCATATTTTCGTTCTGATGTTTTCGACCGGAGTTATGGTTCTTAATTTTTTAAAGAAGGTTTATTATCTTGTGCGTTTAGTAAATCAAACACAAGATTTGTACAAAAAGGGCAATACGACTGCCACCTGACATCTTAGATGGCCTGTATTAAGCATGTTTAATTGTAACATATATTATTGAACGGCACAAGGACACGATCATAAAAATTAATACTTAATAAAAAGTTAAATGCAACTGGGATCATTTCACCTGGAAAATATTTGGATTAAGCATGTATAATGCCAGCCTTACATCACAGTTAGTCTACAATTAATAACAAAGCATACAGAACGTTGGCTTATAAGGTAAATAGTTGCAATTGATGCGACATATTGTTTTTCTGAAAGCAATATTTAACGGGGTATTTTGCAAATTGGCGACACAAGGTGTGTTGGTTATTTTGCCATTATTGTAGAATGTCTATTTATCCTACAACCTTATCCATTGTCATTTAAATAATTTGTGTTATTGGTTTTATGTTTTGAAAATAAATAGAAACATTGAATTAAGGTCGCTGGGTTTAGTCCGTAAGAAAAGTTTCAAATTTTCACTAAACCAGACATTGGGGTGTATAGTAAATGTTAAAGTGTTGTTGCTAAGGAGACATGCTACTGATAAAGAATCAAAATGTTGCCGGGCTGGTAGCTTTTGGGGTTACGAGATATTCAAGATTGCGTCCAAGATGGCGACCATTTTCGTTTTGATTTGTTAAAACATATAAATATTCAGTATTTTATGTATTTTCATGTAATTTTGATGTTGTTAAGCATGTTAAATATGAATAAAGAAGTGTAAACGCGTATTATATACCCACGAAAATGAAGATGGCGTCCAACACGGCTGCCATAATCAATTTGGCTGGTTAAACAATTTGTCTTAAAACCAAGATCATATCCAAATGTTCTCATACAAATAGTGAATATGAAAAAAGACATTTTAAAAGCAATCAAGTGTTAAATAAGTATTAGATTTTATGAAATCACATTATACACATGCAGAACATAGTATAACAAGAACATATCGACCTAATTCTGACCATTGGAGAAAAGTTATATTATCTGTGTTTATAGAAACATCAACTTCGTCATAGGTATGATTTGTGTTATGAAAATACACCGGTGTCATAAAGCGCATTATATATCAATTGAAACACCACGATACGTATGATTCTACATTTGTGTACCAATGTCATGATAAGGTCACAATTTTCAAACATCATGGTATATCATAGTATGTATATTAGGTTAGCTCATGTTGGGAGTTGTTGTCGAGCACAGAGTGAGGTTCTAATGTAAATATTAGTTCAGATCTCATGTTTGTCTTTCGTAAGGCAATATATAATTATTCTCCATCTTTCATTTTTCATCGACAAAGTAAGTTATCTAACGGGCATGTTGTGTCTGATCATTGTTACATTGTATAACAGGTCAACTTGAATCGTTTGACAAACACAAAAGATAGTACAAGGGGGTCGCGCTTGATTACAGAGTGTTTAACATAATGGGCTATCGCTTATTCATCCTTATTTCATCATTTAAAGCACATTGCGCAAAGCTTAAGCAGCATTTGATTCTACTGTCATGGGTAAAAGAGTGTTCATCAAATAGATTCAGATTTGGGTGGTCTGCAACTTATGGGTGTTTCCATATACACGCCTGTATGTGAACACGTTTCACAGTTGCATTGAATGCTTCCTTGGGGGCGGCAAGCTTGCCAGAGATAACATATGCCTTACCCGACCGGCCTTCCCTGGTTGCCTAAAGGGTTCGTCTTGTAATACACATTTCCTCTGTATCCGGATTTCCATTGCATGATGATACAAATCACATTCTCGTTCATACAATTTGTCATATCGCCTAATAGTCTGATGGAGTTGCTTGCGTTCAGCAACTGAATGAATGTTCCCGTGCCGATACCAAAATATCCAGTCACTGTGTCGCATCAAAAGATATCATGAGCAGACAAAAACAGTCCGTCGCGATATTTTTATTTTTGGGGCAGTTTTTCGAATGTCTTTTACTGCTCTTTCTCTCACTGGTCAGTTCATGATTACCAATAATGAAAGATTCAAGACAAAATAGTAATTTAACAACAAAACAAACACGTCTGTATCATAAGGTACCACGGAAAAGCATAAACGATTGCCTTATCATAATAATGACAGCTTCTTCTTTGGTTGTTTTTAAATCAGCTCGATGGATTTTACAACTTTATATATTTCATTGGTCGTATTATGATATCCTGTAACGATGAACTTGTGTGATTGAGTGCACAAGCGATGAAATTCGTTATCCGTACATAACGCTTAACAAATCAGAGAGATCAGCTGTTGTTTGTTCTCTTCTCAGTAACACCTAGTATAACATTCCGTGGTGGTACAGACACCCGTTAGATCAAAACCCTTTAGATTGTCATGGGATTGTCTACCTTACCTCGTCACACAATTAATGTATATCGGCAAAACATTACGCAGACATCACATTTATTCATATTTTGTCTTATATAAGACTTAAAGTTGTCAATGTAGGCATGTATATTTCCGTCAAAGGGCAGTGAATGACACACAGGACAGCAGATCCATATATTTCTGAACATGTGATCTTGTTTTCTATGTGGCGCTCACACACTTCTACTTTTAACGTATTCTTCAGCATATTTTTGTGGTGGTTTTTTCTATTCATAGTTCCCCTGTTTCAGAAAACATTGGGTATTGGAACCAATACATGTTTAAGTATATGGCTAATGTAAATTATCCTTAAACTAACTTGTAAGCAAATCACTCTTGAATAAGTCAGATTGATGTCATACACTTTTGTGCCTGCACTCCTAATGTGCTTTCTAGACACAACTTTTTGCGATATTGACCCCCCCCCCCAAACAATAAATTGGGCCATGATATTTCAAATTCCATCATTTGGGTTTAACCACTATCTTTTGCTTGGTGCTATTGTTCCAGTTACAATGTTCACTAGACTCGATCGATGCTTGCTTGGATCCAACGGATCAATACTTTTTGTCAACTTTATCCGAATACTTTTGCTTTATCCTGAGCATCTGCATTTATCCTCGACCATTTTCCTCTTCGTGTTGTCCATCAGTGTCCTCTAAATTTGCACTACTCATTTCTCTGAGATCTTTATCAATCCTTATTCAAAAATATGCAAGCTCAAACTCAAAACCTTGAGAGTTTCAGGTGGCATGTTCCCTTATCAAACACACTTAAACATGTACTATACACCACAATGTCGGCTATATGCCATTTTCTGCCGGACTAAAATACTAATGTCTTTGGTTTCACAGCAACAGACAATAACAGATGTGGTTTATTTTGTAGGCTACGTAATGGTTAAGACACATACCCATAAAATGTAGTCGCTATCTTTAAAGGAGATATGGAGGTCTCAAGATACTTAATTTTCCTTTAAATCTAGACCGAACTTGCACATATTTTGTATAACCATACAAGCATCATTCATAATAAGAAAATCATATTTACTTAAGTTATAGCCGGTGTTTGCCAAAAAAATGCACATAGCACGTTAAGGCCGCGGAATTCTAGGCCTTAACTTACATATGCAAAGGCTATGCTTTTTTACTGAAAAAAAAGCGCGTGTGTTAGGTATTTTTCAAGATGACCGCAGAGTATGTGTTGGTTATTTTTTCCGTCAAGGTAGTGCATAAAAGTGTACCCCTTAAACAGAATCTACCGTCCGCACTTTGTCAAAACTTTGATGTTTATATCTAGTAACAACTTCATTCTATTGCGACCAAACTTGCATATTTATCGTGGACAACACGAGAAATTAATAATGTGCGATATTGGACCATGTGGGCTTTGGTAAAGTTCATATTTTTTTCTTCAGAAAATCGCAAAAAAAACTTAAAGAGGCTCGTTTAAACATGGCAATACTGTTTTCCGAGCTATACAAAGGGGAAGCATTAAGTTGTGTTTAAATTCTTTAATAAATGAAGACAATAGTTCTTGAAGAAGCTCTTTGTTATCATTTACATTTCATTTTGCGACTATTGATCTTGAAGAATACATTGAACTTAAAGATAGATGTCTACTTTTCAGTGTTCTCACATTACCTGATAATATATGGTCACATTTATGTTAAGATAGTTTGAAATCGTTTAATACATGAAAATATGATTACATAAAAATGCTATTTTAAAATTTCAACATTGCAGTTTGTCTAAAAACTTTACATTAGCTATCAGGTTTGTGTTTGTAATACATCTTCTGATAAAAGGTAACATGCGTGCAGAATTTAATTTGAAATATTTCATTGCGTGAAGAAGTTATCGACCGGACTGGACCTAAAGTGCATAATGTGAACATTTAACCCTGACGTTGAATTCAAAATAGCAAACAACAAGTGTTCCGCCTGCAATTTTGTAAACAAAAGCTTAGCTCTGGTATTCAAATAAAAGTATGGTCCCGAAAATTCCCTCTTGTCATTATCAATTATTCCTACGTTCGCCGTGTGAATACTTCACGCTTTGGTCCAAATCGTTTATTTATACTTCACGAATACTCAGTAAAAGTTAGTAAAAGGTGTTGTTTTTTTCAATTTACAAGATGCTCAATGTAGTAATACGCGCCCATGTTTCATATTAAAATTTGATTCAGTCTCTAATCAAGTTAAACATTCGAAATTAAGTGGAATTCTTTTCGTTGAATATCACTGGCATGTTAGGACTCAAACATAAAGTTGAATATAAAAAGCATTCTAATGTTCTGTTAATAATATCATAGAAGTAAATCCAACATAAATTATAACCATACATTTAACTTACGGTTAATGCCTTGATACTGCATATTTAAGATAAATAATGGAAGAATATATATTAAAACATATTTGATTTGTTTCCTTACGCTTATGAATATATAAATTAGAAACTCATTTAACAAGTCGATAGTCTTTAATTTAAGGATGTTAACTTAATGGATGTTTAACTGCATCAAAACTAAGAACCCGTGGTCTTTTTAAAAACAATTTAGGGAAAAATATGTGTTTTGTCTAAAATATTGAGAAACAAAATATATATCCACGATGTAAGTTGATTCTCAGTGTTTATTTTGCATTAATATAAGCAACAAACAAACACCAAAAAATTGTATAACTTACATTGTTGAAAGAAACCAATATTCCAAGTTAATTGAATATATTTATTTTGTGCAACTCGTGCATTTTAATCCATTACATAAGGTTTTTTTACAACATATTTTCAGTGTCCCAAATTTTGACAGATGAATGTTAGGTCGCGACCTCCGATGTCATTCACACAGTTTATTCTTAAGGCCGATATAATGGAGTAATTGGGTTGTAATGTTAATGAGTCATATAAAGAGCGTCCACTGTACAATAGTTAACATGTTTCAACACAATAAAACCTATTTACACGTGTTTGTTGGACTATTCGTTATTGTTATTGCCTTGGCATCACATGAATGTGTCACCCCTTCTGACACACCTTACAGGTGTGCAGAATATTAGGTGTGTCCAGTGCTTACAGGGGTTGCCATTTTGTAAATGTCACACTGCATCCAATTGACAATGTCGTAAAAAACAGCCGGGCAGTTCCTTTGGATGGAATATTTGACACACACAATGTGTTCACTATAATCCTCGTCACTGTCATTGGAACAGTCAACTGCTCTGTCAACACAAGATGGGCCTGCTACTGGACTAGGTGCAGTTGTTGAAAAGTTTGCTTACTTTTTTTACTGTGAACTTACCTTTTTGTGTTTCTGAGATTTTTTCAAGTTAGATTTTTAATTGTGTTTATGATTTTAATGACCTACATTAACCCATTACTGGGATGTTCTATTCTAGACACCAGTCTGCTTACTGTTTTCCTTGGTTTCGTAGCCTTTTGATTTTTACTGATCTTATTTTGTGTTCTTAAGTTTCAAAAACAATGCATGTGTGGTTATGTTCAGGTCCAATGTGTAGCCCTCCCTCTACAGTTACACCTGAATCATCAGTGAATGATACACTTGGGCTGGAAACATACTTTTCCTGTGAATCGCATCTTTATTAAGGGGAAACTGTTCTGTTTTGCGAAGCCCAACTTGAAGATTATCTGCTGACAATGCATTGTGATAAGTCTGGCAGACGATACCACAAACATTATACTGAGTGACGGCAGCTGATGTCTCACGGATAATTTTGTGGCATCGCGAATGGTACATCTAGAACGGGCCATACCAAGAAACTTCTAGAGGTTGGAGCATGTGGCTAGTTTGGGCTGGTAAAATATACAAAATTATACCAATCTACGTTGCCACTCTGCCAGAATGAATGATACATGTGACCTTTGACCATCTAAAGCAACAGAATTTCGGATTCACAATTGCCAGGCGTAAATTGTATGAAGTGTTTGGATAGATACTTAGTAAAACGCGGAGGTTAGATCAACCACTTTTAGTCATTGTTCTACTGGCTCCTGGTGATGCCCCTTTCAACAAGTCACTGTTCATCCGCTTGCCTGGAAAATTTAAAGAATGGTGGCACTGCTGTACCAACGAACACTGCCAGCACCAATAATTGTAACTGTTTTACCTTTGTCAGATGGTACAGCTTGCGCAGGATAGTTAGAACTAGCTACTATGTATAGTGGCTTGTGATCAATTGATACAGCCTTCTCATCAATATTGTAAAGCAAATGGGGCTTATCTTGGAGATCATAAAGAAGTTAGATACCATCTGTTCACTCGCCAATTTGGACCTCACTTGATCAAGTGCTCTTGGTTAAACAACCCAATTAAATTTTTGGCTATCTCTATAGGCATCCGTTCATCCACATCATGGAGAGGGGTGTGTCAATTGTCCTCTTACCCAAATGCACAACAAAATGTGAAGCAAAATCAATACATTCTTGTTGATTATAACCATAACCTAAATCAGCCACGGCTTTGAAATGTTTTTTTTTTAATTTGGCGTCTTCAAACTCAAACAATGGTACCTTTTCCCATTACAACTGTTACTGGGTCAACTTTTCTCAAAACCCTGTCCATGAGTGTGCTATGAGTCCCGGTTGCTCTGAGAACTGACATTCCATCATCTTTCACTTCTTTGACAGCATTATCAAAGAATATGGTGAATGGAGTCGATATCTTTCCCTTACAGGCTGAGGGTGTTTCTAAAATAAAACAAAAATATAATATAAGAGGTGTGAGTGTCAAAAACCATAAATTTTAAGAAGCTTGGCCTTCCTTTAAAATTTCAGTAGCGTGGCTATCATTCATAGCCGTAAACACTTGCAGCCGATAGGTAAGCAGTCAAAAAGTAATTTGACAAAGAAAATTTCCATGGTAATATAAATAGGTATAACAAACATGTCTAATTTTGGTACATCTACGAAGACGTAGCGCTTCTTACCTGTGTAAATCTCATGTTTTCATTTTGACAGCAAATACGATCGACTTCACATTGTAGTAAATGTGACGTCACTTAAATCACCGACCGTGACCTCTCGCAAGATTTCGAATCGAAACAAAAATAGCCTCGAATCAACATAACTCGCGAATTTAGATAAGGTGAAGATTCTGACTTTAAAAAAAAAGTCTCTTCAGAGTTAATGTGATTTTATTGCATAGATTATATATTTAAATAACTATTTTGCACATTTTTTTCCCGGTATATTGTTTATCAAAAGAAATGTATATGTATATATTTAATATTGTTAACATATATTTCATTTTTTTATTTTAACAAATTACCTTTTTCGCATGAAGAATCATTTTGAAATTTCTGAAAAGTCTCCATTCTTTCGTCGAATCTAAGCTTGAAAACTTGTGTTCAGCATCAAATCCGAAAGAATAAAATTGTCCTTTAGGATTTAGTAGGACGCAAGTCGGAGCTTTACGTGATACCAGAGAAGCCGATGCGAAAGGGTCGTACCAATTTTTCGTTTGTACTTTCCTTGGATCATGAACATAAGAATATGCATATCCGCTGTACGTGGTACCAATATCAAACGCTGCTACCACATGGTATGGCAACCCCTAACAGAAAATAAGCATACTCATATAAAAAAGATGTTCAATAGAGAAATTTCATTCAAGCATAAAGTATGTTACAATTAAATAAACAAAATGTTATATGGTCTGTCTGTCAAAGGTTATATTCTTATATCCCAAAATAATTCATGATAAGAAAACATAATTAAGAAAAAAAACATAAAGCGGTCTTTAAATTGGATGTTTTCTCAATTGTCTGAAACGGTTCATCGAATGTGTATTACGTGAAATCGAAATGGCAGACCGATCTTTATAATTAAAACATTATATAAGTTGTAAACGTATCAGTTACAGATACAATATGCCACGTGCGAACATATGATTATTGAAATTAGCATGGAAACAATGAAACACTGTGTTGTTCTTTTTCGGATAATAATACGGCTTTGCCGTAATTTTGAGCATGTTTTCTTATTGATAAGTTTTGTATACCTAAGGAATGATTGTGTTTGTAAAAAAATTCATTTTCTTAGTATGGAAATACAATAATGCAAGACGTCATTAAAACAACCTGTGTAGACGGAGACGGCTTCTCATTTCCAGACAGTGCGCTGATCAAGGCTCCGTTTAGTACTTCTTGTCTAAACGCGCCGCTTTTAAAGATCATGATATTCGGAAACACGTGCTGTATTTGGCAAATGACATAAGGGCATTTTGCAAATGCGTCTGTCATTAACATTAATCGAGTTTGTTCTAAAAAGACTCGAATGCATTTGTTAATGGTTTGCACTGGGACTTGAAACCACTGCACAACGATACTGGTACTTATTTTGACTTTGTCCGCGATAATAGTGATGTATTTAGACATGGTGAATTTATTGCGGAATTCCATTGGTAAACGAAAAGTAACTGGTTTTTGTCCATCAAAGTTATTTTTATGAATACGAAAGTCGGCAATGAGTTCTTTATATCCTGGAGTGTTTGCCCAGGCTTCTTTATTGGAAGCATCCGAATCAGTATTTTCTGATAGAAACTCCACCATAAGCTTGTCGACACTCGCACCACCACAGCTTCTTTCGCTCTTTGAATCCAAACGTTGAAGCTGTCCTTTTACTGGCGTTGTAAATACGGCAATATCGACGTTTTCACCTAGTATACAAATATGTCATCTTAATAAGTCAGCGAGTTACCTGAGTAAAGCAGGAAATATCTTTTTCTGTCCTAGCATTTTTATTGAAAACAAACGTTCACATTAGTCTTAACTGATAATTTCGTTGATTATCCGCCCATCTTTTTATGCATTATATTCCCAAGTGCATATCAATGGCGTAATCTAACCCTAATGATTCATTAAAAACAATTGAGCTATTGGCTTCAACAGTTTTTTTATGCAAATCAAAGATTTAATTATGACTTCGATTGAATTTACGGACACAATTGAACACAAGAATACAATATAATAACAAATACAATATAAAAAAAAACAATTATGTTGCCATTTTGCGTAACTGTAATTGTACAATGTTTCATCATTTTGCAGACTAACACACTTATTTTCATTTTTTATCTGCAAACACGTGTTGTATTAGACCTTACAGCGCAATTCAACAGCAATAAACACTCTGCACTCACGCAACAAAACATGGAGCACGCAGAGAGCATAGTGTTGCTAATTTTAGTAATCCTACCTAATAATAGAATTTTCTATAGGAACGTTATCCTTTACACGAAACAAATGAATGCTTGAATGAATGATAACGACTGTGATCTGAAACATTATGTTGTCTTAAGGGTAAATTTTACGGTTCCAATATAATCAGTGCGAAGCATTTTTTATGCAAAGTTTCTGAAAGAGAATGTCACAAACAGATAAGAAAGCGAACCAATTCAACGCCAAAATATAGCCTTTTTAGAAGCGAATAATGTCTGTTTATTATATATATATTTCAACTGATTACATTTCAATGATACTTTATGGGAAAAAAGACGTTAAACGTTTACCTTCTGCGTCAAGAACCATAAACGTGTTTTCGTGATCTTTTAATGCTTTTTGCAAACTTGTATTTTTCCTAAAATTCCAAAATGCGGCAATCTCCTTTTCCATGGCTATAGACACTACATCTAAACCAGCCTAGTAATCGGGTGATATAATGAGATAGTATAAACCACGAAGAATGAAGTTGAAACGATTAATTGACATTTAACAGTTAATACAAATAAATATATTCATTAATTTATATATACACATATTATTAGTGAATTACTTATTGAATAGTAAATATAGCTACTGGCCAGCAATATCCCCGTCACAACAGACTAGCGTTGTCGGTACTAACACATTAATTTCGTGTGAACACATAATAATGTAACAACACATGTGTGAATGGCTTCTTTGCTGTAGTGCTGCACGAGTTTTAACATATATCGTCGTGATATATACATTATTGTGCCAGGAACCATGTTACATCATGACTCATAGTCAACAACGACTTTCTCAAATAATTTTGGAGGAAGATATTCGACTCTAAAACGAGTATTCTGCATAGATATTTGCAGATATGGGATGATATACCAAAAACAAAGTCTAATAACGAGTAATATAGTTGTTTTTAATTATTAAGGTTACTGGTTATAACGCGTAAGAGATCAACAAGTTAAGTTAAGCGTATGGGGTGTATGTTCTTAGTCATCCGAGTCGATCCAAGTGATTGGATATATATAGTCTTCTCAATTTATCACATCTTATTTATAAGAACCTGCAGAATATTTCTAAGTGTTGTCTATGGCGACAAATCCCTTTTTATTTCCCTTTTTAATTAAGGGGTTATATATCTCTTTTTCTATAGATAATACAAACTTCACTATAACATGTAAACTAGTTCCTTTCATTTGAATAAAATGAAAGCATACGAACATGTATATCTATATGCGCATCGTTTACCATTAATGAACGATGGTTTTTATCTCATGTTAGTTTCATGTGTGTCATGATAAGCTATCAATAATTTCATTAAAGTGTTATTACATTCTTAAATTGTAGGCATACTTACAATTATCCGTTATTTTTTAAATCGATGACTTATAAAGGGACACGCCATCCTTATGTGTATCATATTGCAAAGTCAAACATACAGTTTTAGTAAGTGATGTTTCGTAAAAAGATATTTGTACGTGTTTTCGCGAAATTAAGCTAAATACTTCACTTTTTGACTCTCGTTGACGAGATAATTAAGGAATTTGTTAAATGAGGGCTTTTATTCAATTTAATGAATTTTTAATTTATGATACTTAACATACAACCAAAACCATACCGACCTCTTTTGCAGCCTCCATTACGAAACACTTGGCGCTTTCATTCAAAAGTCCTGGAATAGTTATGACATACTGAATGTCCACTTCCTTTCCACTTGTTAAAGTGTTGAGAAGTTTTCCTTGCAAATGCTTCAGGAGCGATATAATAAGATGAAATGCATCATGTGTTTTGCCAAACACATCTGTTATTTTGGTTTGCCTTGTTATGACCTAAAACAGTATACCAGTACTCAAGTCAGATGAACTAAACGATATTTCAATAAATTAACAAAATAATATGAATTTATTTATTGATGACACGTGGTCAATGTGCACAAGTACAATATGGAATACACGGACAAAATGTGAAAAGATTTTTATAATTTTCTTTATAATTATATATAATTTATCCCATAGCCATGTAGGAGGAGTTGAATTTGAAGAGCTTAGATCGTTTCTTATAATCATCTTCATTTATGTGGAAAAGTGACATAATTCTCAAAATATGATATTGTCACAAAAGCCTGGCAATGTGTGGTGAGCTAGGCTATGAAATAGCAAAAGTTCCTACCTCTTCAGTTATTAATACTAACATTTTCTGATAGTAAAACGAAGAGCAATTGTGTGCGTATTCCTTGGACTCGGAAAAAGAAGTAATATCAATTGGCCAGAGATACATATATTCTATAATATGTTAAAACTGTACTAGTCGGCTAATAACTGTCATAAAAGACAAAACTTATTAACAGATTTCTGTATTTGTGAAGAGATCGTTTTATATTATATCTTGCTCTTGTGCGTGAAAATACTAATATACAACCACATGGCCATACATGTTCTCGTTTTGAAAAGTTTATTTTAAACGCTTTATAAGCGATACGCAATTGTTCAAATGTATCGAGTAAACCTTTTTAGACGCGTTGAAATTGTATTTGTCGCAATTGCTGATTTTTGAAAATGAAAACACTATATGTTTATATTGCTATTATTGAATGTTATTAACCTTGTTTGAATGTTATGTATACAATCCTTTTTGAATTTATGACAAGGGTAACACATGGTCTTTTTGTTAATCTTTGAAAGGAACCCTTTGACCATTGCTTTGCAACACGGCTAGCCTATGAAAATGCCATCGCAACCTATGGCGTCGTTTGTATTTACTCTAGTTTAATGTATGCCGTCGTTGTCAACATCCATCAATTTACATACGACCACATACCTTGTTCCCATATAGGAATTGTGTGACCTTTGTCAGAAGCATCCATCCACGATGATTATCTCCTTTCTCCAATTCAGCATAACTAGAATCGGCTTCTGATCCGAAGCAACTGATCTTTTGCAATGGATCTAGCAAAATGCTTGGCGGTTCCTTGCATGGGCTTTTTAATATGTGAGATGCATTTATGTCCTCTTCCAGCAATTTCAAGATACTTGACCGCTCAGCATAGGCATATCCGCACTCTTTTGTTCCAAGTTCCAACACTGCCACAATAGGTTTGTCCACCATTTTGAACAGTCTATCCAATCAATAATTACGTACAACAGCGTATTTAAAATCTCCTGAAATACTAAAATATATGCTATGTTTATCTTGCAAGGATATCCACGCAATTGTGTTATCAAATCGTTCTTTAGACAACGTAATGTTTGTTCCATATTGCATATACAAAAACAATTAGCTTGGGGATTTAGGTTTATTTATCAGCAAAATCTTGCAAACTTGTAAGCAAGCACCAAATTTTCCATGAATGTACCTTAACATGTGCTCTTTTAAAAAAACCCGTTAGCCACCAAAAATAATAAAATGGCGGCCTTTTTTCCAAAATGGCGGCCGCATAATTGTGTATACAATTTTTATTGAAAATTAAGGTATTTGCACTCGGAGACTAATGAAAACAAACATTATTCAGGTTGCTTTGTTGTTAAGAATGTTTAAAAGATACAATTTATTTTTCTTTGATATTTAGATGTGAAATATTATACATGTGTATCAAAATTGTCGCAATTTGCACAAAAACTGTGAACCACATATGTACGTATATATCACAATAAAGTTATAATATAAAGACAATACACACACATGTATGGCACACATAAACATCTGTGTTAAAACATGTTGAATAAATAAGTATATATAGCATTTAAAAAGAAAACTATTTTATACCCAGGGGTGCGCTTATTATGGATTTATTGGTATCAATTGTTGGACAGTACCTTCCAAAAAATAAAAATAACACAATATAAACCACAATCATCACCTTTGTCATAAAGACTAGTTTGAACTTGATTATTAATGATAGTTGATTGTAAATCTAGAGGTGCAACATGAAGACTTATATTTATTGACTCTACGTTATGTGTGATCAATCTTGTTTACTGACTTAATTGAGTTTGGAATACTAGCAGGGTTATTCAGAACTGCTCTCCTTATAATGTATATGAACTTTCTTTATTCACATATATTGTTTAAGGATTGTTGGATGTTTAACTATGGTTTGATTAAACGTATGATCTTATTAAGACATTTACTAGCACTTTATTGTAAATGGTACTATTTACATATGCCCTACAATCAATGCAGAGTATGAAAACTTATACTCGAAGATTGCTTTATATTGAATATGTAACTTGGCTATTAAAATGGCAATCTATATTGCAACTATCTGAGTTTGAAATAAATAAATGATGTTAACACTCTTCAATAGATTGTATCAAGATAAATACGGATAAAACCCCAAACACGTGTTGTTGACGTCCTAGCATTTAACCTGTATATGCATATCAGGTGATTTCACAAATGCAATCATTCATGTGACGAGGTGACCTAAACATAAGATAATTCAAATAGTATCTGTGTTTTAGATATTCAATTTATAGAACGCGGGATGATAAAATCAACGTGTCATTTTATATAACATGTGATATTCAGATAAAGGTTGCAAGCTATTAGCCAAGTCAGCATTTAATGTCGTGCATGGATATTCAATCGTTTCATTGATTTGCACTATACAAATGACACGCTGACCCCAAAATATAAAACCTAGTGAACAAGTTAAAAATAACGGTACGACTCAATTTTTATGAACTCGCAGTAGGGGTTGTTACGTAACTTTTCAGTCAAGGATAGTATCGTGCTATTTCGAAAACAAAACCATATTTTTCAGAACTAAACATATTTTAATCAATCGATGTAAACAAGAGTTTATTTAAATTTATTCACCTTGGATGAAGTGTCCTCAAATGTGTCAATCGCATCTTGTGAGTGATAGGTGACACGCGTGATTCAATCATCACTGGATAATTCTAGGTAGAAATTAGCTGCTGATAATATCAGCGTGATATTCAGAAAACATACCTATGAAAGTAGATTCGTGTATTTCAATACATTTAAATAAACATGTGTTGTAAAGTTTAGTTGTGTCTTAATAGACTGAAAGGAGGTATGATTCTTGTACTTCCGTAAAAATACTCAACATCAATATAATATGTTTGTGAATTTGTAATATCTTCAATACCGTTTTCGTAGTTGTCCACAAACAAATGGAAATAATAACTACAAATGAAAAAGTATACGTACTGAGGTACCAGTAAACCTATTGTAAATACTTGTACATTAAAGAAATTGAAGAGGTGTGATCACAAAGAAGTCACAGGGGGGCCAAAGTACGTTGATAGACTCTGGAAAGGTGACATGCATAACTTAGTGACAAATCTTTAAAAACAGACATAATAATACACACACTTAGTATTGCTAGTGGGACTTTTCAACACAAAATATGTATACAAACCGTTTTTTATTTCTTATACTTCTCATTTTAAGGATACATATGTAACAGTATTCATTCGATTGAATTCCTAGAAATGTATTGTTTTGTTTTCGATCCCTGTGTGCATTGTTATCAATCTTTTACATATTCTCAATGACTTACTTTCCGAACATTATTATACGGGACACTTGCAATAATCAAACTCTCAGCTATATGACACCCAGGGTCGTTAAACGGATGTACTCATAAAAGCTCATATCATTCAAGAAGAACAAGGCAGAGTTAACAGGTATTTCAAAAAGAACTCCGCGGAAATCATCATTATCAGCATCAATCCATTGACCGGTTTGGCAATTTGGGGGCGGGGAGTGAGAGAAGCCGATAAAGAAATCCTCCTCGAGTCAGGTCTGCTGTGTGCTGCTGAAAGTAATTTATCCATCGGAAGGGATGTCCATTCGTTTCTTCTGACGGCCTCGACGTTGACCTCCCTCTAGCATGCCCTGGCGAACCGGCTTGCGCAGTGAGTCGTGTCTGATGACGTGTCCGAACCAAGCCAGCTTTTGTCGTTTGACAGTCGCCAGTAAGGCCTCCTGTGGACCAACAAGTGTTGCAGTCATGTTAATGAACGTACTAGTTGGTCTTGTGCTCCCTGAAGGAGATGCGGAGCAGTCTTTGGAGATATTTATGTTCACATGCCAGTATCCTGCGTTCTGTATCCGCGTGAAGGGTCCAGGTGTCGCAGCCCAAGAGTAGGATGAAGACTACGAAGAAATTGTAGAGCCTGCACTTAATGTGGAAGCTGATGGATCTGATTTTCAAAATCTGCTCATTCTTACAATCGCTGCGGTCGCCATGGCAATTCTTTTTCGGACCTCAGCGGTACTGGTACCATCCTTGGACAGGGTGCGCCCAAGTACTTGAAGTTGGCAACTTCTTCTCGCTTCTAGCCGTTCATGGTGATTTCTGCACTGGTGTTCGTCGTGCTCTTAACCATGATCTTCGACTTCTCCGTGCTGACCTCTATCCCGTATGCTCCTGCTCTACCATCGAGTATGTGGGTGAGATCTTGAAGTTTACTGCTGGTGCCACTCATGGGGTCAATGTCATCAGCGAATCTCGAGTTGAAGATGGGTCTTCCAACGGCGCAGATAGAGGTGTGGTGGTAATAGAGAGTCTCCAGCATTATCTTATCTTCTGCATGTAAATGTTGAGCAGGACGCGAGAGAGCAGACAAACCCTGACGAACGCCCACTGATGTCCTGAAGAAGTTCCTCTTTGGGCCACTGCTTTTCCTACCAGATATTGTGGCATAGTACCGTCATTGCTGCTGTCGTTGCACCTCCTTCGTGCTTAATCAGCTCGGAAGTGACGTTGTCCACTACAGGGGATTTTTCCTGGCTTAAGACTACTTCCTCCTCAGACTACGCACTGCCTGGAAATCAGCGGATCCGAAAAACATCGCAACCATGGCATGTTCTGATTAAAAATCTGTGTATGCAGCGTCGTAGGGCAGCTTAGGCACGACGATGCTACTGCCTCGACGGAAATGTGCAGACCATACAAATCATATGCCACAATACCGCAAGTTGTTCCACAATTAATGAAACTAAGACAATCGAAGGCGCTTAACTGCATGTAACACTATATCATATTTGTCATTTGCAATCATGCACTCATCTTCTTCTGAATGCATATGACAGCAAAACAGGAAACCGTTTCATCTATCATAAGCACATACTTTGCAAGCTCATTGCTCATATTAAATTCGTATCAACACCTAAGTTCGCAAAGCTTTATTAGAATTTCTAAACAAATGAATTCGCGTTGGATATGCTATTGCTTTTATATAACGGGTTCAGCGTTGCAAATTGCAATTCAGTACAATCTGGCATCTGCACTTTATCAATAGTGGAAAAAGCGTTACATTAAAAACTTCTTCAATCATGAATATCGTTTAAAGAAATTCTCTGTATCGCCCTATATTTTTTGCAAAACAAACATCCATTGATAAATATGTTCACACATGCACACATGCAATTAATAATGTGACCTGCAAACATGCAATTAATAATGTGAACTTCATTTAACTTCACTTCAAAGACGAACATGTCCTTCTGAGACTGAAACATTGAGTGTGTAATGGGAAAATGCCAATAATTATACCATCAGTGTGTTTATTTACAAGTATGACCATCCTAGATACATCGTGTCTGTGTTCTGTATCAGTGTTGATTCCTAAAATTGAATTCATAAACGAAGTCAAAAAATAAAATATATGATGGTTCATAATCCGATTTTAAATCCAATCAGTTCATGCTTTAGTTTAAAATCCTAACATGGTAAGCTAATTGTTTGGATTCAACTCTAGTTTAAGTTCGTTGTTAATGGAAATTTCGTTGATTTTTGCATTTACAATCGCTAGAAATAATAAAATATACAAAAAATGCATTCAAGTTGATATCAGTCAGATAGGTTTTTAATTTCATAATAAGATACGAAATTGTATTGTTCTTCATGTAACTAAGCTTTAATTTTAAAAAATGTTTAGAGGAATCAAAGTTCATCTTTCAAAAGTTTGAAGTCATTTTTGTCACACAAACTGTGGCTGGCTGTTGCAAGATATATATATATATATATATATATATATATATATATATATATATATATATATATATATATATAACTCTAAGCTCTACAAGAGTTAATTGTCACATATACTAATATTCATGTCTAAAATACCCAAATAATACTAGTTTAAGATAAACCCAACTTGGACATCAAAACTGAGACCGGAAACGGCTGCCATCTTGAAAAAAATTGACGCCATCTTCTATCTTCCGGGGGCTCAAAGGTTTTATTAAAAACGCACATCAAACTAAGTTTTTATACCAAATTGCATGTTTCCTTACTGATTTTCTAAATTATTTTGCATACGTATGTAAGCTGCCCAACTTGTTCACATTAACTGAGACCAGAAATGGGGGCCATCTTTTAACTGGACGCCATCTTGAATTTTTACTAACTAAAGAATTTTATCAAAAGTGTGTATCAAACTTAGTGTTGATACCAAATGTCATGCTAAATTGAAGATTTGCTCAATTTTTACGCACAGTTGCTTAAGATATACCCAACATGGCTGTATAGATTGAATCGGAAATGGCGGCCATCTTGAAAATGGCCGCCATTTTGAATTTTTAAGTGGCTAACGATTTCTGTCAATAGTGCATATCAAACTGAGAGTTCATGCAAAATTTCATGCTTGCGTACAGATTTGCAAGATTTTTATGCTAATTCTCCTAGCTAAATGGTACCTTATATTTTACACCGACATTATCTGCATGATTCGTAAGAAATTGACGAATATAAAAAGGCATATTTTAAAGTATTTTTTAATGTGTGACTTATTATTTGTATAATTTTACTTGTTTGCTGATATGCTATATGTCTTGATCACCATGCCGATTTTATAAATTTTGAAACTCACAACGTCCAGTGGTAAACTATTAGACGGTCACACGGAACCAATCGTTACAGCTAAGTGGGTGATGAAAACAAGCACATGAACAATATAACATGCGATGTTTCTTAAACGTTGTTGGTGCATCATCCTTTTATCGTAATACATAACTACGGTCTTCATGAAACTAGTGACAACAGATACAAACAGTTTAACAAACAAATTATAATATATGCATATAAACTTAAACAAAATAAACTTACCTCTTACATGCTTGCGACATGGATTTAACTCTTGTAACTTCGTGCAGTTTATCTTTAATTAATAAACCTTAATCGCGTTATCACCACATTTACAGCAGTGTGTGTAATTGTACGTTGTAACGATGATAACGCTTAATGAGACATCATGTGCAAAAGTAGGTACGGTTGTGTTAAACGTAACAGTTTGAAAATGTGCGTTAAATATAGAAATACGAAGAATAATTTCACACTCAACCAAATATAAATGTATAAGAAATAAGAAACCCCAGTAAGCACCCTTGGATGTAATTGTGACCAGCCTGGAAGCCCAAGCACATTTTTAAAACGAGACCGCGTGGCTCTAAAATAGTGAACAACGCGTATTGACATTAGAATTACGTTGCTTTAAACACGATAGATCTACTCGCACTTTAAAGATAACCGAGCATATCGTATACTGGTTATATAGCGCAGAAGAAGTGGTGAAATAGTGATTGTGTATCGTTTGAGTAACGATTTCAGCGAGTGTGTATAGATTATATTCTAACAGATTCGCAAATTCATGTATAACACAAAAACAACACTCGATCAGCGGGCGCGTTGCAAGACTTGACTTTTAGGGGGCCACGGATTTTGTACAAAGTAAATAAGACACATTATTCTCTCCGTATGATGAAATCCTTTTACGGCCATTAGCCCCCTACCTCTGATTCAAAAAGAGCAGTCGTTACTGACATATGTCGAGTTTAATTCATTTGCAAATAATTCTTTGCTGTACAGTAGAAAACTCATTCACGGACACAACACATGCATACGGTTGTGAAATTCGCATTTGTGCATTCGGCTCATAGTGGGTGTTAACTTCGTTTTAAATTTCAATGGAGAAATAATATTTGATTGCTGATACCATATACATTCTTTTATTTGATTTTATGTATAACATTCGTCGTTCATATTCGGGTGTTGGTTTAAGTTAACGAGGGTACAATTATGACGTTTACAGAGGCAGGTATTTTTCGCCGGTTTACATCCTTTATTACTAGTATTATTTTCTTTAATTCCGCTCACTTTCCAGCCATATCAGCAAGAAAGTAACTATCGTTTATTTCATAGTAATATTCGCTCTATAACTTGACTTTACTCGCTGCGAAATTTCTAAGCATGACCTAATTAGGGCTCCACTAAGAAAATTTGCGGGGAGTAAAGTCGACATATAAAGCGAATTTCAATACGAGATAAACGCTTATAGCCTTTTTACTGATATGGCTGGAAAGTGAGCGTCATTTAAAAAATAAACGAAAGTAATTAAGGGTATAGAACGTCGAAAAATAACTGTCTCGGCATGGACTTCGCCATCTTGACTATCACGTGATTACCCCATCTGGTTTATTTCGTATAACTTCGACACTTAAGCTAGCATACCCACAACAAGTCCACACTCGGCATAAAAATAAGTGATCATATGTGTAAGTAGGAACTTACCCTTTTTGTTTTTTTAATTTTCAGGTCTTACAAGATATAGCGTTTTCCTATAAGACCATATTTATCATATAACTAATTGCTGAAATTCCTCCTACATTATAAAAAGGATTAATTAACATGATTCGAAGTCACAAAAAAGTAAGCTATCGTTACTATAAACTAGTGCGATCATATAACAAAAGTTCAGAATTATATTTATGTAATTATCATGTTGACCGATAAAACAAAATGAATTGCTCAAATAAGGGAGTGAACTAAAATGGCATTACCGACACATAAATAAATTGCAAATATCTTAAATCATAATAATTCGACAAAAATAATCTTATATAAAGGCTAAAAAATGAAATTATTTGGACAAGTTCAGAATATAAGGAAATAATGCCTTAAACGTACCCAACTTTTCGGATTGAATAAAGAAGTATTAATGCCAGTTGATGTAGCATTATTTTTGAAATCGTTAAAGTTGAGGGGATATTTGTAGATAAACAGCGCTTGTAAACGCAGGAAAAAATAACAGTTTTCGTATAGATCCCTTGGTTCTTTTACGTGATCAGTGTATAGCACCGATACACACGATAATTACCTGGGTTTCATACCAGTGCATCTCTAGTTAGGTGAGATAAACATTGAGCATTTCTGAAATTTCCAGTGCCCTCATTTAGTTTGTTTCATAACATCACCTAAATGCGAAAGAGCTTTAAGTAGTACTTCACTGCACATAAAACCTTTTCGCACTAAAAAATAGATTAAATTTCACTAAGAGCTTAAGGACAAATTTTACTTTTTATTTGATAGCCTGGAACTAAGATAATTTAATACATGATGGGCATGCGATACAAAATATATACAAACAAGTCGTTTTGTGAAAAAATGTAAGTTAAAGCTGTTTCGTTTTCATCCCTCGATGTGGTTGGCTTATACATATTTATATTAATATTGCATAAAGATACAGGTATACATGTCGCGGTGATGTGGCATGTAAACTAATTATCAAATCATCATTTGGACATGTATTTACGTTTATGTACATTCGAAATTTTGGTGCTAAAACATGGTTTTATTATGTTAATTTAGCGTTCTTAATTGTGCTTTATTTCAGGCACAACCATTAAGTGGAAAAAACGATTCATGACCATATTGTTGATTTGCTGTGTTTGCATGGCAGCTTTCGCCGACGTAACAATATTTCGATATGTATACACTAACGTAGCAAGATACTTTTATAATGATGTTGAACATAGTTTATTTAACTCGGCATACGTCAATAAATACCAAATCCACGGTAAGACACTGAAACCAATCATACACAAAATACTGTGGTGGAACAGGCCAGCGTGGCTGAGCAAGAATGTAGAGTCATGTTCCAAATGTCGTATTACGAGGAACAGAAGCGGGCTCAGGGACGCATCCGCCGTTGTTTTCTTCGTTGGTCTACTAGCCAGAGTGACATCAATACAACCGCATCAAAGCAATCCTGATCAAGTTTGGATTGCATTTTCTTTGGAAGCGCCTCCAATTGCCAGAAAACGCCACATTACAGGGGTGGCACGTGTTTAATTGGACTTGGACATACCGGCCAACAGCGGATGTCTTTTTTCCTTACGGTTTGGTAAGAACAAGAAAAGTTGCACTACACAAAAATTGCAGTGAAATATTTCATCGCAAAGCAAACTTTTTTGCCAGGCCTGTTAGCAAGTGAAATGTCCCGAGTTAGCGGAACAAATACGTTTAAATAATCGCTTTCAACACACAACCAGCAAACATGAAGAAGTTAATGTATTAAAGGAACTCTTGAATACCAAACCGTGTTTTCTTCTTATATATACTGTATTTTAAGTATATTTTTTTATAATTAAACAGTCATAATGTTAAGAATAATATTCAGGCCAAACTTGCCCTTTATTATTTATAACTTCCATCAATTTTAAGTTGGCCCGATTTATTTCCAACTTTATAAGTGTTTTTTTTTACAACCGCAATAGT
The DNA here is from genome assembly GCF_020536995.1 of Dreissena polymorpha. Classification (NCBI taxonomy): domain Eukaryota; kingdom Metazoa; phylum Mollusca; class Bivalvia; order Myida; family Dreissenidae; genus Dreissena; species Dreissena polymorpha. Next base: position 135,627,535 of record NC_068355.1, on the reverse strand, counting down.
TATGAGCCGCTTTTACATGTGTTGTGTTGTATTATTAAAAAAGTGAATTATTGCAAGACAAACAATGTGAGTAGAAAATCCACATAGTCGATACTAAAACGATCTTTCAACGGGCCGTTATGTAAACACGTTATATAAATTATGGCTGTTGCAATGAAGGCCAGTATGGGCATTTCAAGTCATATATTAAGCCAATTGGATTACTTTCTGCTGCTGCATGTCTTTATGTAAACACTTACAATACATAATGGCTATCACACTTACATGCATTATGAAATCTTCAAGCAATATATCAATACAAATGGATAAATATTTGCGTCTGACGACGTGAACAAGTAAATTCACACTGTTTAAAGGGGCCTTTTCACGTTTGGGTAAATTGGCAATATTGAAAAAAGTTGTTTCAGATTCGCAAATTTTCGTTTTAGTTATGATATTTGTGAGGAAACAGTAATACTGAACATTAATCCTGCTCTAAAATAGCCATTATATACATATTTTGACGATTTAAACACCCGAAAATTATAAAGCGTTGCATCGCGAAACGAATTAATAATTTGGAGAGTTCTGTTGTTGTCGTTTTATTTTGTGAAACTACGAGGATTGCCTATGTAAAGTATAAAATACCTCTAGCATTGCATTCGGAAGAATGGCCGAGTGGTCTAAGTGATAGACTTTTTATTCCAAGACTCCAGGGTTCAGTGGTTTGCGCCCTGCCGAGGGTTACTTTTTTCTTTTTAAATTTTATTCTTGATTTTTTACTTGAGTTTTTTGTTTCCAATGTTTTCATTTATCATTATAAATCATTTAACGAGAAACTTAAAAACATGCCAAAATCTGTGAAAAGGTCCCTTTAAGGAGTAATAACGAAGTACTTTGCATCGTAAATAACCTTCAGTATGGTTAATGCGATCATTAAAAATACATACAAACTAAAATATGGCTCGGTACAGACCACCGTGATCAATAGTTAACTCAACATTTGTAACTAAATATCAATACCTATGCTATTAAAATACTTGTATAGAGTAAAATGAATTCGTGTGCGCGTAAGTGGTTTTAGAAAAAGTGGCAATATACATGAAACGTGCTATTGTTATATATTCGTACTATGCTAATGTCGTTTATAAATACCCATTTAAAGTTTCGTGACTTATAGGATTCGAGACATTAAGTGAAATCCTTTCTGAGCAACTAACTTGTCAAAAAACTGTAACATTCCAGGCTGTATATACCGGTTTTCGAAGTAAAATGACACCATCTTTTGAAACAAGAGTTACCAAACAAGTATTTGTATTACACGAATTCAATTTGAATGAAAACCGAGAAGCCTAAATAAACTAGCTTACCCCAAATCTGTAACCTGCCTATATAGTGTTTATACAAATTTTCTAATTGTAAAATGTCCCCTCATTTCAAAAATATCAAACTATCAAGCATACTGGGTCATTTCAATATAAGGAACCAATGTGTAGCGTTTAAATTAAAATTCATTGAGCCTTTCATGAGAAATCTGTATCATACATAAAATGTATATAATACAAAAGTGTTGAATGCCAGCTTATTTCGACAAATTGAGTATTATACATAGACGTTAATTTGCTGTTTTATTGCGCGCTCTTAAATTGTTCATGTGAATTCTGTACATTCAGTATCACGCAATTGATAATTAATATTATAACTGTTTGCGTTTTTTGTTTCTTCATTACTGTACATGAATACGAAAGCTCAAAATGTCAAAACAATTTAAATGTTGACAAACATTAATTAATGACAAACGGATTGAAATTATTCACTATTAAATAAAAAAACAGCGTGAAGTTTAATGTACATGTAAATACAGTTTTGCTTTCCTTTGTAGATTGCTAACTTGTTATGTTTGTTATATTTAACGCATGGTTGCGTCTCATGCATATCAAACTGTCCGTGCGTGATAGAATCCTGTCAACACTTTTATTTGAAGTGGGGAATAGGTTTAAATGAGCGCATTGCATGTTTAAGGGTAACAAGAAAAGTGCATTAAAGTACTGATTGTAACAGGGACCATAAACATGTGTTGATTATGAGGCCGGCTCTGAATTAAATAAAACGACTACATCGTGTTTTGTAATTTTTATTCAGTCGATTTATAGCATCACGTTTTGCCTTTTGTATTTTTGTATACAGAGGATGTTTTTACGATGCATTAGACGCAATTTCTGTGGCATGCTTTGTTTTGTTTAAATTGTAAATATGAATTAATCATTATAATACCATTTAAATAGTTCGCTTTAATGGTCTACAATAATGGAGTTAAAGGGTTACATATATTGAAAATTATTGATATGATTTATTTTGAGACGTTTTCATTGTACTTCCTCGTGTGCAATTTTTGGTATACATTTATTATAAGTTTACTATATCATTTACAGTATAGCCTGACCAAGTGGTCCCCTGACGTAGGCGATCAGTATAGTTTCCCTCCGACGAAAATCAGTAATTATAAAGACCTGACTGAAACGGTTACTTGCCGTATTGAACCAGCGGTCAGTATATTTCACCGAAAAGCTATTTTTGACACACAGGCTTATCAGGGACGACACTTTCCGCCTAAACTTGATTTTCGGTAAGGGGGGACTTCCTTGAAACTAAAAATACCATAAAAGCGGAAAGTGTCGTCCCTGATTAGCCTGTGCTTTACGCACATGCATTATGCCCAGTTTTATCAGAACACGACTTAAATATTTAAATCGATCTGTGTTGTGTGTATCGCTCCTAAGATATCAGAATGACTTGAAGGGTATATTTAATTTCGACTTAAGCATATAAAGCTCATAGTCATAAACACACATATACAATAACAACATGGGTTTAGATTCAATACAAATCGTACATAATTTCGGATAAAATGTTTTCGTGAGAATGTTATATGGATGCTCAGGTAAAAACTTCGTCAACAAATAATGTCAAAACGTAGTTGAATAATTGCAACACGTATAACATTAATCTGAACTGGTTTTCTTTACGAAAACATATGTTTTATAATGCATATTTAACATGTTCTTATAAACATGGCATCAGCGCAAAACAAGGTTCTTAACGATTAAGTGATTAATTTACTTAAAACAATTTTGCAAACCCAATTAACGTTTGCACATGTAAGCTGCTGAAACACATAATAGTATCGCCTAACTTGTATCCAAACTAAAGTTAAACATCTTCGATGAAAGTTTGACTGTGTGGTTGCCATGATAATCCAATAAGTTTTAGACTGTCAAATTACACACACTAAGTATTGAAAGCCATTCCTTGAGCTTTACACTACAAAAGCTCCTGGAATAGCTTTCAATACTTATAATTCGACAGTCTAAAACTTATTGGATTGAAGTTAAATATCTTATTCTATAATATACAGTTACTTGTCAAATACTCTACTTATCATACAAACTTCATTAAAGAAGACAATATGGGCAAGTATATTTACGATGTGACGTTCACAAATATTGCTAGATAGGCAATCAATAGAAACAAATGTATTTTAATTGTTCGCTTGTTAAAAACCAGAGTTATCATAAAAAAGGCCGCAGAGAGAAATCAATGCGATTTACAGAAAAATATAGTACTGTTGAATCATCGATGTAAAGGACTGCAGTTATTCAATTACATTCGTTTACATATTGAAATCTAATGTGTATAAATAAAATATTTGTAAACGGATCCTAAATATAACAAACAGTAAATAAACAAATTATAATTTCTACTGGTCGTGGAAAAGTGCATTTATGGATAATGGAAAAAGTGCTTTATCCTCCGTTAAAGTCACGTGGTAGTTTCGCGAAGAACAGGTAGTCGTTACGATTCTGAGGTTATTTTGAATCGTCTTGATACTCGTAAAGATTGCTCAGCTTCGCAAAATGAACGCAGACATTGTGCAACATTTACTAGAGCTAAAAGCTTTTCAATCGATATCGGCACACAACATATTGCGTTGAGATTAATCTTTAACATGTTTAGATTGGGTCGATGATTGATGCATGTAAGTGTGATTTTCCAACTATGAACGATTGAAACATATTTGAATTTATTGGATCTCCAAATAAAATGTTTAAACGCCCAATGAATTGAAGCATTTTTCATCTACAGACGCGTTAAGGGGCGATTTGTATGGATCTGATACTTGAGGCCGGTTTGCGTAACAAGTTATCTGATTTCAATATCTCATAGTATTTACCACCGGCAATTATGTTTTAATGTCAATTTTCAAAACTCATTTTTACAATGAAAACAGAATGTAAATTTTACAGGTGGTGCATGGTTTCTTGCATTAAATTAAATTCACAAAACGACAGAAAGCCAACGCTTGCTTGATGGCCAGTGACGGTGGTCTGAAGAATTTAACATGCGCAACATAGCCCTTTATCTGACCCCGCACTCAATGTATGGTTGGTTCACCACTGGAACCATTCACCCCGCACACAATGTGTGGTTGGTTCACCACTAGAACCATTCTCTTCATTGTACTCTAATCAGCTGAGATCAATACGCATGGGCATCATTTTGTTTATCTACTAATGCTGACCGTATATGTCACAAAGCTTCATTATAAACATAAAATAATAAATGAATAAATAAATTAATACATATTGACTTATATTAACAATGTGACGCGCGTGCGCATTGATAATTGATCACAGCTGCTATTATGAGGTCAATATTAAACTGTCTTTATGATATTTTGCAATAATAAAGTACATTACAGTTATTCATATTCATTTAGATCTGAAAGCTAGCATGATATATTCGCACACCATGCCTATTTGTGTTTCTGATTTGATTTTTAATAACAAAATGTTTCATAATATTTTTCTCAACGTAGTCAATTAACCAGTTCATTATATTGTATAACATATTACATAAATATTTATTCAAACAGCGTTATTGATATCGGTTGATACAGTCTAAAAAAAACACCAAGTCCAATGATTAAACATTCATATTGGATGTTTTCCCGTGTTTTACGGTTCTCAGTGTTTGATTCATTATTAACCATTTATGGAACGGTGAATAATACATCATTTTAGCGATGGCATATATATTTATACCGTATCTGGAAATACGTTTTATGTACTTAAAAATACAGTCTATCTGATGTGAAATCCAAGTGCTTTTTTTTTTCAATAAATTGTTGTATTTGTATTTAAACAATTCATGTATCAAATATGGCATCTAGCTCGATTTAAGTCGAGACGCACAGATCCGGATTTGAATATGATTATTTGCAAAGAAACGTGGAAAATGTCCTAACATAATGAATGGCCTTTCGACGGCATAAACAGTATATGGATGGTCCTCATTCAAAATGGCGAAGTTACAAAAACACCCATTTTCAGGAGACGTATTTTTATCAAATTTGTTTACACAAAATCAAATTAATATTATTTTTAACACTTTTAAACGTGTCTTGACATGAAGCACGTTCATATAGAATGCATTGACCGTAAATTAATAAATCTGGTCTAAATTGTATCTTCGGCATTTAGACTTGCATTTTTGTCACGTTTCGGCAATTTTGACAGCTAACTGTGCTATATTTGAAAGGATATGCCACTGTTTTCATTAGAAATTAAAGGTTGTGCGTATTTACCTCAGTTTTATATGGTGACATCCGCAATTCTTTATTTATATTGTGGCCTCAACTTAGTAACTTGTACGAACAACTTTTAAAGTTGTAAAAAATAATTTAATAACTAGTGGCCTCAGCTTAGTACGTTGTTCTAACAACTTATTATGTTGAGACCTCAGCTTAGTAACTTGTGGCCACAACTTCATAACTTGTTCCTAGAACTTATAAACTTAAGGCCTCAACTTAGTATGTTGTTCTTTCAACTTAATAACTTGTGGAAACAACTAATTAAGTTGAGGACTCAGCTTGGTAACTTATGGCGACAACTTCATAACTTGATCCCAAAACTTATTAAGCTGTTGCTTCAACTTAGTAAGTTGTTCCCTTAATATAATAACTTGTGGGAACAACTTACTAAGTTGAGGCCACTACTTTAAGTTTAACCGATCAGATCGACCGTTTTATCACAAATACTACCCCTTATACTACTAGGTGCTCGGGTTCGAGCGTCGGTCTGAGCACTACCCCTTCAAGTTATAGATCCCGGGTTCGAGCCCCTGTCTAAGCACTTGCCATGTAAACTATAGATTCCAGGTTTGAGCTCCTGTCTGAGCAATTGCCATGTAAGCGACTGGGTTCAGGGTTCGAACCCCGGTCTGAGTACTAGCTAATTAAGCGATTGATTCCAGTTTCGAATCGCGGCCTGAGAGCTCCCTGTGTACACGATGAGTTTTCGGCTCCATCCTTTGGCACTTTTCCAATAAGCGATTGGGACCCAAGTCTGAGCATTCCAACATTGATTAACGGGTGCCCGATTCGAGGCCCTGTCGGAGAACTTACCTCGATGCTATGGGTCTTGGAATCCAGCCCCGTTTTAAGCACTTACCATTTAAGCAAACAGTATACTAACAATACAATTTGTAATGTATGGAGGTGAATAAACGCTAGAAAAAAAAGAAAGCGAATAGTCTCTGATTTAAGCCCTAGTTTTAGCACTTGACCCGAAAAATGCGGGATCTATAGCTTACAGGGCTAGAACTCAGACCGGCATTTGAACTCGAACAATAATCGCTTGCGAGGCGAGCTCTCATGCCGGGACTCGAAACCGGGAAACGTCTCTTACGGAGCTGATGCTCAGTAAGATATGTTAGCGACGGTTCTTGTGTTCGAGTCCCGGGGTGAACCCGTAGCTTATGGTCCGAACGCTCAGTCTGGGGTTCGGAAACGGAATCCGTCGCTTACAAGGCAAGTGGCCAGGCAGATGCTGGAACCCGGGATCCATAGCGTTCAGAGCTAGTGCTCAGACTAGGGCTCAAACACGGGGCTTGTCGCTGTTGGTGCGAATTCTCAATTCGAGATTCAAACCGCAGCTTACAGTGTAAGTCCGCAAACTGGGGCTCGAAGCCGAGCCCCAAGACTTTCAGGCCTAGTGCTCGTAACCTGATTCGAACCCAGGAACCATCGCTAGCTTCTAATCAGGCATCTCGCACTCGCCTCGTAAGCGATGGTTCTCGGGGTCGAGCCCCGGTCAGAGCACTCGCCCTTTGCCAGAAGGGTCCCAGTTTGTATCCAGAACCATGGACCATTCTCTTACGAAGCGAATGCTTCGGGATTCGAAACCGGAATCCGATGTTATCGTGGCTAGTGCTCAGACCGGGGTTGGAACCCTGAACCCATTCGCTAACAAGGCAAGTGCTCAGACAGGGTCTCAAACTTCGGACCCATACCTTACCTGGCAAGTTCTCAGACACGAGCTCAAACCCAGGAATAAATTGCTTACAGGGATACTGATCACACCGGTGCTCGATCCGGTACACACAGTAGTACGAGTAAAGGGTAAAGGGTGATAAAATGGTGAAGATGCAACGGCCGATCTCATTGGTTAAAATAAGTTGTGGTCTAAACTTATTTAGTTGTGCTTAACTAATTAACTTGTGGCCAGAAGACCACAACATAATAAGTTGCGGGAACAAGTTTTTAATTGTGACCACAAGTTACTAAGTTAAGGCCTCAACATTTTGTATTCTTTAAATCTTTGAAAGCCCCAGAGTTGATATCGCAATTGAAAGCAAGAACATTGTGACGAAAACCTTCACTATGATGCTTCGTTTCAGACTAAAATGGTTTGGTGCATGTTACGCTTTGCTGCTCATTTTATTTCCTATGATTTCAATGCGTTTGCGCTCATGAATAATTATAGTCCCTTGACCAGCTTGTACAGTATGTTAAATATATAAATGTTGCTCGATACTCTGTTTATGAAACACATTAAAAAAAATAAACAATGGTAGCAATTTAAAAGGAGTTTATCATAAATGTTAACCAAAGAGATTTCCTTTTGCGTTCATCAATGTTGTAAAATGTACATACATTGAATTATTTTACAAGCAAACAATTAACGTTTCGTCAATTAAACTTTACACAATACATGGCTATATTGATACTATATTGATGCGCGCAAAATTTCGAAGTAACATTTTTTCAGCTCGTCGTTTTGATTACAATTAATTGCGGTTCGTCATTACATCACATGACTTATTTTAGCTTTTGCGATTGGTTAACTTGTTCGTCATTTAGGGGGTATATGCGAACTGATTTCCCGCTTTGCACAGTATCAAAATCGTGAAATGCTAAGAAATGTTTAAGAGCAATTTTGCCGAGTTCGTATTCTAATTTGTTATTTGTTAACGTTTAAATTGTTTGCTATGTTAATCTTAGTCGGCTAATTTGGTTTCAGTAAACACAACATTTTATTGCTTTTTTATTTTTATTTATAAGCATTCGCTTTTCAAAAGGTATTCACGAGGCAGTCAGCAAAACAAAACCGTTTATCAGAGAAAAAAGTACACATAATCACATTGGACCTGCATTCACTTTTAAATTGCAAATTCAGTAAATCGAAATGACTCTAACGTTTTCAGTGTTGAAAACCCGTTAACTTGTAATGCTTTATTCAATATATATTCGGTATTCAATAATTGATATAATATAGATATGTAAACAAAAATAGAGTTTGTAAGCGATTGTGTTAAAACATTTGCTGGCAATGAATGCGTGATGTCCGTTCAGATCTTTTAAGTTAACTAGAAAATAATTGCAATAAAACACTTGTGCCACACCATCCTGTCCGAAGATACGTTTTCACACAATTGTTTAGCCAATCAATTACGTTACTTTAATGTTGTCATGCCTACAGATATTCAGTGGGACGTTCGTATCTAAGGAACAGATATGCCACTCATAAGTTATTTCCGAAGACTGTAGGGCAGGACTCGTTTTTCGTTTTTCGTTTTATCAAAGCATAAACGGTAAAAGGGAATACACTTCAGGTACACAATGTTCAAAGATTGATTTTTTGCAACATTAAGATTGAAATATCAATAGGGAAATACGTTTCTTGGTATGTGTTAAAATTAATTCAACAAAAGACGCTATAGTTTTTTTTTTTTTAAATTCGCTTTTTTTTATCAATCATTTGAAAACTCGGAAAACGAGTGGTTCTCCCGTTTTGGGGAGTTAAATCATGATTGGTCTTCTTGTACACTCTGCGCCCTTTGATACGAATAAGACATTAGGTAAACGAACATTCTGGTCAAACTCTGTTTCAAAAATTAAGAAATAATAATTCCAAATTGTTGTTCATTTGCCGATAAAAGGTTCATTCTCAATTGAACGCGACATTTGGTTAATATATTTGTATTTATTTTTTAGAAATATTATGTGTTGTTTGTTAACATTTCTGGTAAGCTTATGTCTACCGGACCTGTTTGCAAAAAAATATGAGTACAAATATAATATTTATAAAAAATATACTTTTATGTTTTATTGATGTGCATATATTATACAGTTGTGCTTATAAAATGTGTTGTTGTTGTTGCTTTCAGATCTATTTTGTTTGCATCTTGAATTTATTTTATTCATTTCTTTATCGATTATGTTTAGTATTCACATTATAAAAATACCAGCACAGGCATCATTTGTTGAACGCCTCCGTTTGAAGTAAACGTGGGTTTGTTCGTGTTTTAATCAAGTCAATTCATATTCAAGGTAAATTCCGAACTCTCACATATAATTTAAATTTATAAATAAGCGCATGATATAAAGTGATTGATATGCCTCTCGTATTATTTTTATTTAGCACTAACGAATTAAAAAATGTCGTATGACTGTCATTTTTATTAGACCTTTTTGATTCTAAGTTTTCAGTAAACATTACCACAATATGATAATTTAGTTGTGTAATAAATCTCTATGTAAACACAGGCTCTTGCTTTTATCAATTTCAGCAACACATTTTAGCCTTATCGTAAATACCTCGTTGTTATGAAAATATTGAGTTTCGCGAGAGAAATAATTTACATCCTTTGAGAAAATACAACAGCAGGAAATGTTAACAGCTTGCATGAAGTACACACTAAAAGACAAATGAATACGGATCAACAGATGACTTCAATGAAACAATACTTGGGTAGTATATTATGTATTAAGGTTATAAACAAGCGTTAGCATAGTACAGTAAACTTCTATGAACTATGAACACGTTTTAACAAAACATTTTAGGTATAAATTTATACGAAACAATCTGATGTGAACAATTTAGTACACACAAAAATGATGCAAATTAATTTCGATAACCTTTCGATAACAAATGATTGTTTGGAAAATTACTTCGGTCGTGCAATATTGTGACGGCGTCATTGATATTAGTTAAACTCAAATATGGGTTGACAAGTCAGGGGTTGTAAAAAGCAAATAGTTTATTAAACCAATCAATTAACGTCATATCAAAGAGAAAATTTAAATAATCGAGCGCTCTATGTTCGTTTTCTTGGTAATCGATGATCTTTACGTTATGGTATCCATAACAACGACTGCTTTAAGTAAAAATAAACTGTCAAACACAGTCGGAAGTTATCAGGTCCTCAAAAAGTATGCACTTATAAGCTTTATTGATGGTTACACAATTTGTAGATGAAATTTTGTGTTCAATTTTAACTACATGTCTATTTCATAGACAGCATGTGCTATCATGTTACACTGATTGTCTGCCCATTGCCGTTGCCAGCCTTCACGAATAGTAGCGCAAAGTTGATCACTATAACTATGCAGCTCATTCGCCCCCCCCCCCTCCAATTTAAATACGTGACCAATGTGTCGTCATGGGACGAGATCCATATACCATTTTTCAATTGAATGCCTATCCAAACAATTGCGTCAGGTGCGACCGTTTCTGAAATTCAAACCATCAATTTTTGAAAGATATTGACTGTATGTGTTTACGATTGTAGACACTATAAAATAGTGTTCGCATAACTCAACATAATGCTACGATGTACAATCTTTTTCTTTAATATTTGCAATGCTGTAATAACGAATTTATATTTGGAAACTTAAAACGGTATAGAAATTTACCTGGCAGAACGTTTGAAACGACATCGCGTTCCTCTGCATTGTCAACATGAAGGACGTGCGCACCCAGAGGCGAGCAATAATCCTGCGCAAATATACATTTAAATAATTATTTAATTAAATACGACGATGATTACAGATTTGCAACAGTACCAAAGTGGCATGTTCAGTATTTTTCATGGAAGATCAACTTATTATTTTATTTATTTTTCAACATTAAGTTGTTTTTGTTTTGTATTGCCTTCAGAATATGCGGGGGGGGGGGGGGGGGAAATCTTAATAATATGCATGTACGTTCAAAAACACGACTTCGAATTTACCTTCGTTTGATCAAAGGTCAGCAGATTTGACGAATTCCACAGATAACATGAGTCCCTGATCGACAGCCATCCCTGACTGCAGCGCACAACTGAAGAATACAGTTACCATGGCAAATTCCAGACCGATCATTCAACTTGACATACCGTAATTGCACAATCAATTTGAAATAAAACTGAACGTGCATCTTACCGGTATTTCCAATATTTTAACACTTATGTTACCAAGCAAATTGTTTGGCAATTATTGCGTTATATTGCTTACCTTTGATAATAAATTTGTATTCATGACGTTCTCATTTGCAATTCACAAAGAATACAAATAAAAAAAGTATTAAAAATTCTTTAACAAGCAAAAGTATAAAAATAGCGTTATAAAATTACGAATGGATAAAATAGTCTATTTTGATATTGTCAAACTAATTGGTATTCTACGTTAGCATTACCCTTTAACGCGATGGAATGCGTTGGAGTATTTAGCAATCATATATGCAAATTTCAAGACACAAATCCAGTAGGAGACTTCCCATGTGGACAAATGATGCTAAAGATAAACGCGCAATACAAATGGGCATTGTGTGTGAAAAGAGGGTTTAATTCATGTCCGTTAAGTGTCGTCCCAAATTAGCCCTTGCAGTCCACACAGGCTTATCAGGGACGACACATTCCGCTTTTATGATATTTTCTGTTTAAACAAAGCCTCTTCTTTGAAAAAAATCTATTTTGGGTGGAAAGCGTCGTCCCTGATTAGCCTATGTGGATTGCACAGGCTAATATGGGACGACACTTTACGCACATCAATGAAACCCCTATTTCACAGAGCAATGCTCAGATGATATAACGCATCACATCTTAAACCATACCGGTCCTGTAGCTGACACTTCCCGCCATCGGCAGCAGTCTTGCATCGTCAGCCTTCCTGTATCGAGATCGGCATCTTACGCATTCAGAACGCGTATAAAATACCGACTTACAACCGTCTGTTCTAGCACACACGCTCGCGCACACCACGATGGATTGTGTCAGAATTATACCTTCAATTTGTTCCGTAGCAGAACGTTTAAAGCCCGAAACAGCATTGTTCAAAGTGAACGTCTCTTTCAAAACAGTTAACTCCTATTACCAGCAAAACAAATAGTACACAAACTTTTATTTCCATTATTTGTTTTGTTAGTTGGTACGTATTGTTCACAATAAATATGATTGTATAGATTAACTAGTTTATCCAAATATAAACTGCCCTACAGACGTGTGCGACAGAAACGCTATCAACTGATAATTATAACTAAATGAAAGTGTTGATTAAACGAACCGAGCGGTGTAAGTTCAGCATATGACTAGCTCGTTCGCCTCATGTGGTTCAATAAACTGATATTTCTTAACGTGATTGACAACAACGCCTTCGTTAAACAATTTCAAACAACCGTCTACATCATTGAGCTCATACCGTTCTAATTGGCTTAACAATTTCCATGTGTGTGAAGTTAGTCGATTTAGCCTCTTAAGGATATTATGCGTCGTTTTCCAGTGAGTGGGTGTGCACCTTTAAGTGTCGCGTTCGGGCAAACAAGAGTCATCCGCCATGAAGCGACCTAGTGCAAGCTGACATCCCGTCGACTGCCTGTTGGACTTACCGAATTTCGACCGGGACTTTTAATTAGGGTCGGAGTCCGGTGCAGCATTTTTAGCGTATTATGCGTCAATTTTTAGTAAGTGGGTATGTACCTTTAAGGGCTCTTTTCATACAAACAAGATTTATCCCCCAGAAGCGACCTAGTGCACGCTGCGCCCACCCACTTTTTATCGACCGCTGTCGGGCTGACATAGTTTCGGTCGGGACTTTGAATAAGGGTCGGCGTCAGGTGCAGCCTATTCAGCGTATTGTGTGTCATTTTCCAGTGAGTGGGTATGCACCGTTAAGGTCTCCTTTCGGACAAAGAATAGTTATCCCCCATTGACTGCCTGTCGGGCTTACCTTGTTGCCGTCGGGACTTTTAATAAGTTTCAGCTTCAGGTTCAGTCTATTAAATGTATTATGCGTCATTTTCCAGTGAGTGGGTATGTACCTTTAATGGTCCCTCTCAGACAAGCAAGAATTATCAACCGGAAGTGACCTAGTGCTCGGTAACATCCCGTCGAGTGCCTGTTTTGCTGACTGTATCTCGGCCTGGACGTTTAATTAGGATCGGCGTCAGGTGCAGCCTATTTAGCGTAATATGTCATTTTCCAGTGAGTTGGTATGCACCTTTAAGCGCCCCTTTTGAACAAACAAGAGATTTCCATCGGAACCGATCTAATTTACGCTGAATATTGTTTTGGGTAGGGGCGGGTGGGCGAAGTGCCTGTAAGAAACTCCATCTGCCCGGTATAGTAACCACCAACCAAACTTACTTGACTGAGGGGACGGGGAGACATCCATGACTGAGCGGACGTGGAGACTTACATGACTGAGGGGGCGGGGAGCCTTACATGGCTGAGGGGACGGGGAGACTTACATGACTGAGGGGACGGGGAGGATTGAACCCTGGTAGGTGAAAAGACTGTACGAACCAGTGTGCTAACTGGAGAGCCACTTTCGCAGTCTACCGCTTTAAACTAAATCGTTAGCACACCAACTTTACCCTGGCTATCATAATTTCTATGATATGCATTTACGCGTGGATTTTATCCTATTTTTGCATCAAGTATTGATCGTGCACGTTAACCACGAGTTCAATGACATCATAACACAGTTCAATGACATCATAACACAGTTCAATGACATCTTAACACAGTTCAATGACATCATAACGCATTACTTAATGAAGTACGCTCCAATTGATTAAAAAATCGGTTCTTGTGCGGAAATTAATGTATATGCATTATTCACACATAAAGGACAATAACAGGCTAATATTGGCGAACTATATCTTTGTCTAATCGATAAGCGGTCTTTATAAGAACTGCCACCGTCTTTGCGCAACTTCCATACAAGTTGATTTGTAATTCCGCTGTACTGAGTATAGCGTAATTACACAATGTTCGTCGAGAACACACAGTAACAAACATAGTTGATTTCTCTTTTCAACGCGATTTATTTCTGTCGAATATTTTCTAATACGACGCTTGCTAGTGTTCGTGAAATACAATTTAACAGCACGGTAGCCAATATGGCCGCCACGACAAGAAAACTTGACTGCTCTACTCGATTGTCAAATTAGACTTTCTTTTTAGAAAAATGAAAAGTCAAAACTGACCAAACAGGCAGTATACATTTTCTGATTGGCCATTAGAAATATGTCGGTTGACCGACTCTCTTATGTTCCGATTCAATGAAGCGGTCGGCAGGTGCTAGACAGAAATGATCTTATTTGATCATTTCAACGAATATTTTTGATAGCTTTTCAAGATAAGTATATTCGGACTGTGTTTCATCACTTATCTTGTTTGTTATCTTAAGTATATACCTATAGGCAGTCACGTTTTGATTTGCACCGTGATAACCGTGGGACATTTTAATATAAACTTAATTACGTTCTCTGATGATTTGGTAAATATTTAAATTAAGTATCTAAAATTTTATTTAAACCATTAATGTCTTTATAATTAACATCTTTTACATTCTATTTTTTTATAATTAAACATCTATACATAATCTCCAAAACTAAAAAATCCTATTAATTAAATTATGGTTGTTGTGATAAAAGATTTATTAATAATTTTCTACAATAATTAATTTATAAATACCAACTACGTAACATGAACTTACCTTACAATTATTTATCAATACCTGAAGATACAATTCAATCATTTTAATAGTTTCAAAGAAAATGGTAACAAAAGAAAACCGACTTAAAACTCCGTAATAAACTAGAGAAATGTATAAATTTAGCTCTGCATTCTGCCTCACATCTATTTATCTTTAACATGTAAAATTTGAAGAACGGACAATTAACGCCATGCCATATCAATAAAATTTACTTTGATAAATTTTCCTGTACATTGTACACGACAAGAGCCGTTGAAGAATCCAACAAACGTCACAAACGGATGATCGCACGGTTATTCCAGTACAACCGCTTTTACAACTTTAAAAGTGTAACACAACATTAGTTTAAGGTAGTAATACAGCATTATATTTTGTACCGTAATAACACATACACAAATAAACTCAATTAATAGTTCTTTTTTCTTTATTCAGTTGTAAACACAAGATTTCCAAGTCAGTCAGATATTGTAATCAACTGAGAAAACTTACCGGACATGACAAAATCCGTCCATATCCACCCAGATAGGACCCCATTCCGAAATGGGTCTTGAAGATAATCCTTAAGTGTCTCTCCTGTGGATTAGATCCTTTTTGTTTAGTAGCAAAGATATTTCTGCTTAATTACATAGATCATTACATAAACATGTCAAATTGATGAGTCAAACAAATTTGTTGAACTGCATATATGGGCATATTTATTATTTGATGAATGCACCGACACGAAAACAAACATCAATTAACCATGTTATCTTGTCACGATCTATAATTAAAATGGACTGAGGTAAATAAAGGGCATGCGATATTGCGAAACCAGATGTATACATAAATTATGTGACACACATCATTTTCTTCGAAGAATATTTTATATTTTCTGATTTAAAATCTTAGAAATATAATATTCTGAATTACAATGTATCTAACAATATCATGTATCAAAATATAATCATAATTTGAATAATGAGATTCTGACGAATGTTTCTACTGAAATGAATAAGTGTAGGTAATGCTATACAACACAAGTGTTAATCGAAATGAACTGGAAGAACATCAAAGGTCCGATGGCGTTGATCGATGTACACCAAGGTGATTTTCGACTAGTGACGTCATGCGTTGCCCACTAGACGTAGAAGGTGTTGCATAAGGTGTACATCTTTAAATACATTGGAAATAAATATTAGAAGTTCGACACGGTTAACCAATAAATAAAACAATGTAGAGTTTTTGTCTTAAATGAAGGTGTTTGAATCCCCGTGTTAAATTGACATTACAAACTTCCCATTCGATTCTCAGAAATGTTACCTGAAGTTTCAGTCTTGGATTAACGATACAGATCAAGTAATGTAGAAAGCAATGAAAGTGAACAAACTTAGCTATGTTTTTGTCTTTTACTACACCTTAAAACGGAAACGCATCGTATACATTTGTATTAATTGTACTTTGTAGGTTGAAATAACAAGTTGGTCGAAGGGAATCCTATGACCTATTACAAAAACAATTCGGCTTGGGATTCAATGGATTCCGGTTGAAAAGTTGAAGACGAATTCGGTGATAATACAATAAGGTTACATTTCAAAATAGAAAGACAACCACAGTACTGTATGTTGTTTGTTATCTTTCCGATCATGACACTAGCAATTTTGAACCTCTGTGTTTTCCTGTTGCCGAATACCAGTGGGGGAAAATCAGGCTACTCAATTACGGTCTTTTTCGCATTTCGCTGTCTTCCTTACCATTGTTTCCTAATCGTCACCACATAATTCCGACTCCGTAGTGTTTATTATGGTCTTTCTCATAATCCAAACCACTTGCAGTACCATGACCACCGTCCTCGCGTTAGCCCTTCTTTGCATGTCCAGTTTTGATGAACAGGTGGCCATTCCTTGCATTCTGATTTTCTTCATGCGAAGTTTGAAATATAATATTTTTTTCGAAAGGGTCCATGATTGTGCCCATACAAATACGCTCTACAGAAAGCAGAATGTCTGATGAGTCTTCTAGTGGTGACGTTGAATTCTCGTGGAAAGAAGTCGTCAACATTCTGGAAGTCGTGTTGTTTGTAATATTCGTAATGCATCCTTGTCGCATGGACGCTTTGCTGTTTTTAAGCAGCCATAAACTACAGGCTTTGAGAATCAGTTATGCTTTCGCTGATTTGCAGACATCCAAAAGACGGAGGGACAGACACACAAAGAAACAAGTTTCAGAACAAAGAAAAAAGACAAACGGACGTACGGACGAACGGACGGGCGAACGGACATACATACAGACAGACAGACAGCAAGACAAAAAAGACAGACACACGGACGTACGGACAAACGTACGGACGAACGTACGGACGAACGTATGGATGAACGGACGGGCCGACAGACAGACAGACACAAATTTTTATAAAGTGATCGAGTGAGCGCTATATCATTTAAAGGTGACAAAATAGTGCACATTTTATGAAACGATAAGCGGTAAAATATTCTGTGCTAACCAAGTTATTCGAACAAAAAGCAAAACAAAGCAACTCAATTTCACCATTTAACCCTTCCATCGTTTTCTAGGGGCTTGATTGTGGTACATTTTTCCGTTAAGGTGGGTTCCCACTGCCGATCCGATCAACTCGATCATCCCGATCACCAAAATTTCCGACCAAATCCGACCAAGCTCGACTAAAAAGGGTATACACGACTTCTTCTCGACCTCTTGTCGATAACACACGACCCCCACACGAGTCATTCACGACGTTCACTCGACCATCTTTCCAATTTCCATCTCGACCTATACGCGAGCCCTATACGATCTCAGCTCGACCAAGTGGACCTCAGCTCGATCGCCACCAGATCTTCACACGACCAGATCGTGATGGTCGTACTACAGTCGTACAAAGTCGGGAACGGTCGTGTATTGAAACTTTGAGAATAAAAACTTCAAACAGTGTTGTTCACTAATCACGTTTAATCATCATGGAAATTGAACAATTACAGTTGTGGGCCAGATGGTTAGAGCTCCAGAGGGACAGGGCCATGGCTGTAATAGAGTTAGAGGAGGAGAGAGTCGCCCAGATGCGTAGGCGTAATAGGCCACGACGCAGGAAAGTGTGGGTTAAGCAGTGGCTTACGCGACGGCCATTATATGGACACTATGAGCAACTACTACAGGAGGTCAACAAAGAAGACCCAAAAGGATACAAGAACTTCCTCAGAGTGGATGCCGATCTATTTGGGGAGCTTCTTGATCGCGTATCTCCAAAAATTAAGAAACAGATCACCACTAATAAGTAATTCCGTGTTATCACTAAAAACGTTCACTATGTATTTTTAATTGTGCAATCCTATGACGCACTGAACTTACAAGTCTATTTATGTAAAGATGGTAAAATATTCAATGTAAATGTTATAGCAGATATTTGTTACTAATAATTGCTAAAATCTCGATTTCAGGGAACCCTTGGAGCCTGGATTGAAGTTGGCCGTAACTCTTCGTCATCTCGCAACTGGGGACTCGTATTCAGACTTGATATACTCATTCCGAGTGGGTAAAAACACTATAAGCAAATTCGTTCCTGAAGTTTTGGAAGCTATAATACAGGAGTACTCAGGGGAAGTGCTACCAGCCATCGTCACAACTTAACAATGGCAGGAGATTGCCGATGACTTTCAAACCAAGTGAAACTTCCCTCATGCCTGCGGGGCTCTTGATGGTAAACATGTGAGGATAAAGAATCCGAAGAACTCCGGTTCCCTGTTCTACAACTATAAAGGGTATTTCTCAATAATACTGCTTGCACTCGTAGATTCAAACTACAAATTCATCTGGGTTAACGTGGGCGCTAATGGCAGTGCATCCGACGCCCAGCTCTTTAATAACACTGAACTCAGAACTATGCTTGAAGAAAACAGTCTTGGTTTGCCGGACCCTGATCCACTTCCTGCACTTCCTGGCGATGAAACGAACACCCCATACTTTCTCATTGGAGACGACGCTTTCCCATCGAGAACATGAATGATGAAGCCATACTCCAGACGCAAATTGACCAACGAGGAGCGCATATTCACTTACAGGTAAGTCTTCATTTTGAATTTATGTTTGCAAAATAAAATGTGCATTTACCTTTCACCCACTGCTTGATATTGCCGTCTGCTGAAAATGTCGTCTGATTAATTTAAATTAGTATCCATTGCGTCTAATGTTCTTATAATTTCGCAGATAAAGTGTCTTATAATCAAACAGCTTAGAAACTGACCAGAAGTCGAGTAACGTCTTGTCTCGTTCCAAGCTGTTTGTAAAGGGTAGTATGATCTCGTAACGCAGAAGAAAGGTTTTAGCAAAAGCGATTTTTCTAATAAGTTATCATAATCCATTTTATTTTTGGCTGTCCAGGGCTAAAAGAGTAGTAGAGAATGCATTCGGTCTTCTCGCTATGAGGTTTCAGTGCCTTCTTGACTGCTTGAACCAGACACCCGAAACCGTTGACTCAATTATCCTTGGATGTGTCATACTGCATAACCTAATCAGGATACGTTACCCTGCCATTGCGAGACTTGCCATAGATCAAGGTAACGAGCACAACAACTTAGTACCTGAAGAAGGGCGCCATGGAAGACAGTTGGCTGATGGTGATCGAAACCATGGAAGAAATGTGGTGACATCCGCCGTGGTATGTCAGAGGGATTGCCTTAAAGACTACTTAAACTCACCAGCTGGTTCAGTTGATTGGCAACAGAATATGATTTAATATGTTAGTTACCCTCTTTGGTGATATAAATGACATGACAAGGACATGTATAACGTACCAATATAATTAGATTATGCAGTTATCAGACGTTATGTTGTTTTTACACTGACTCCGGGAATCTAATTATTATATGTAAAATATTGTTATTTGAAATTGTAGAGGTCCTCTATCTAGTCAGATGTGTTAGTTGTTTTCATGTTTTGTTATGAAGGAAATTAGCTTCATTTTTATGATATATTTGAACATGTAGTTGTTTGTTTTCTCAATTATGTTGCTTTTGATTATTTGCGGACAGTTAACCTATTTTCCTTGGCAGATTTAGACCCCTGTCCTAATCGGGCAACAAGTATAGACACATACATTCGCCAGTAAATTCACGTGTATAATAGTCTAGTAGGAACGGAGGTCCACCATGCATGATTGGAAGGTTTTTTTTAATATGCTGATGATGTTCTACATTGCCTCGGGTAAAAGAAAATTTTTGTTCCCAAGAAAAAAAGTGTTCCCATGGGGTCTAAATCCAAGATGGCCGCCAAGATGGCCGACCAAAAACCTTGAAAATACCGTTATTTCGCAAATGACACTAACAACATTTATTTTCCTAGATTTTGGTAAGCTTTTTAATTTAAGCAATTAATAACATATTATTCTTAATAAACAAATACATTTTTTGGTGAAATAATATACATTTTATGAAAATAATGACTATATTTATGAAAAAAGCTACCAAAAATTATGTTTTTTTGGCTAATGACATGTTTAAATTTGTACCTGAACAGCAGTTTAAATACAATTATCATCCTAACTAAATTTTTGTACACCTATGGGACTAAGGAATATAATTATATAACATTTCATGTGAATATTATCAATAATTATGATATATAAGACAATAAAAGTGGGTGGGGTAAATTACAAATTTGAAGAAAAAATTCCTAATGTGCATGTTAATATATTTTGAGACGTACTAGCTTTTTTAACTTGTTATGTTTATGTATAAAGATTGTTTCTGACACTAACAAGTGCATTCACAATGTTTTTTAATATTAAATGCATTTCTCTAACTGATAATAGTATTTATACCGTTAAAAACACGAAAACATATCATTTATATACAAAAGTAACGCATTATAATATCTCATAGTAAGCAAATAACAGATAATGTGGTAATATTTCACTTCAATGGTAAGAAGCCAACAAATACAAATTAAAAATACTTGTTTTAACACAAACAGTACCATAAAAAACATACTTTAGAGCGTGAATGTGTTTTTTTGGGGAGGGGGGGGGGTAGATGGGGGAGATATTGATTTTCTCGAACTGGAAACGACAATTTCAGATACGGATTAATCCTCATCTGACAGTGTCATTTCCAGTTCGAAGAAGTCAACATCTTCCTCATCTTCTTTCTCATCAAATTCTGTGTTCACATGGCCCAGAATGTCAATTAAACTTGAAGGCAGAATTGGACCCTTGGCCCATAATGGCTCCAACACATTGTCCTTTACAATCCATCCTTGATTATCGTCAAATGGTTCTGGACACTCTATTGTGGAGTTGTTGGCCTTCTTCAATATGGCAAAACGATAGTTTGTCCTGAAGACATGCTGACATAGGTTGTCCTGGCAAGGTTGTAACCTTGAAAGGTCAACTTTAGACTTAACAGTCAAAACTTCGTCTTCTCCAACCATTTTGGGTGCTCGGCATGTGTTTACAGATTTTTCCCTTGGGAATCCATCAAACAAACAAATGCTTCAAGCATTTGTATCACTTCTTCCGCCACTACCCATGCATCTCCCAACGTCCTACAAAGTGAAGACAAAGAGAATTCTTAAATATATATATTATCTTTCTCTTGCCCTTAAATGCACTTGTCACATCTTCTCCAGTGAAAACGTGAAGACCTAAGAGGGCCGCGCAATAGTTGACGCCTAGAGCTTCTGATAGTTCACTGATGTTTAGCACCTATTTTAAATATAATATTGTAATTGAATTAATGTGTTGGCGATTTGTGTTTTTGTGTGTATGCGTGCGTATGTGTTTGTTTGTGTGCGATTATTTGTGCTTGCGTCTCTCTCTCTCTCTCTCTCTCTCCTCTCTCCTCTCTCTCTCTCTCTCTCTCTCTCTCTCTCTCTCTCTCTCTCTCTCTCTCTCTCTCTCTCTCTCTCTCTCTCTCTCTCTCTCTCTCTCTCTCTCTCTCTCTCTCTCTCTCTCTCTCTCTCTCTCTCTCTCTCTCTCTCTCTCTCTCTCTCTCTCTCTCTCTGTGAATTTCCTCTGTCTTCACCTGGAATATTATAAAACCTCACATAGCGTGACATTGTTTTAAGGCAAATAGGCCGAAACTTTATAAGCGTGAAACAAACATTATTTTCATATAAAACATATATACATTAAATGTATAATTGCACTTTAAAACGTGATAGTGTAAACCTCATTGTTAGTTGTTTGTAATTTGTATGCCCTGCCACTAACGACCACTTTTGCTGTTCCACACCTCTCAAGTCTGGATGCTGCCGTTTGACTACCCCATACGCGCAATAATAGGTTGCAAAGCTGCATCTTGTTGTCATCATTTGATAAGAATTCTTTAAAATCGACTGGACGACGAGTTGCCAGTCCATCAATGTTAAACTTCCGACAGCAGCCCCTTCGCATTCTCTCTTGTCCTTTTATTGAGTTTGGAAAGTAACTATCGGTGGAAAAGACAAAATCCTTTTTTGAAACCATTATGTCTAATAACTGTAGACATATACCACCAAATGTTGGAGCAAGGTTTGTTAGCTCATGGAATAATGCATTACCATCTTGTATAAATAATGTGGCATTATTTGGAGATGATGAGGGTGCCACATCCTGTAGAATTGCATTCATAAGGGTAGCTTTATTGGTCTTGCACAAAAAACCATCAGGGGTACCAAGGCTATGTGGCACTGGCGTGAGCGGATACCGCATAAGTTCATCCAGATCTAAGGCATGGTTTGAAAACTGAGCCTTGATTAGGAGCATAAAGGCTAGATTACTCTGCTCCTGATACTGGACAACCTAAAACGAAACCATCTCAAACACGAAACTGTTATAATTAAGAGTAATGGAAATGTAATACAGAGAGTTACTTTCAGAAAATAATAGTAGCATCTTAGCCACAAACCTGGGCTGTTTTAACAATTGAAATATCACGTGGCTCTAAGTTTTTGCACAATGTGATATATTATAAAGATGTATTACTTTTCCTTGCGGTGCAGTTAGCTTTACTGTTTTGTTGGCAGCCTCCATTGTTTTCAATCTATTCCTTGGTATAGGGTCGAAAAACCTGGATGGCGCTGCTCCGCTAGTCAGTCGTTCAGATATAAATTTTGCCTTGGCTTCTTTCCCTACTAACTCTGCTCGAAGAACATCATGCTCAGCATCAAGAGGAATTGGAGCACCAGATGCGAGACTGCACACAAGATACTTTACTTAAGTTTTGTTAAGACTGGTTAGATTACTTTATGATTTTTGAAAAACAACAACATGAAGGAACCAAAATAGTTTTAAATGTGTTTATATTTATATCATATATATATATATATATATATATATATATATGCCTTATTATCATTAACAATTAAAGTATATGTACCTGTATAAATGCTCCTTGTCTGTAGATATAAACGGATTAGAAAAACTGCATATTGCTGCCATTGTGTTGACAACTGCCTCTTCCGACTTTCGGATTTCGGCGCGTTCCAATTCACGATGTCGCCCGGCCTTCGGTGAATCAGGATCTTCTATTAATCCGCACATGTCCAACATCTTTTCATAGAAGCGGACTCGCGTTGATGTAGTTCTACACCAACGCTGGTATGCCCCAAACATAGAGAAAAGACCTGTAAACCCTCCTAAAATTAAACGAGCACAGTGTATAACGTATATGAGTTTGATATTCCTCATCATCAAAGGTGTTAATTTATAACTTATTTTACATTGTATATGCCGCATTTTCATTTACTGATCAGTACACTTATAAGTTATTGTTTAAATTCATTCTCATGTGCAATATTAATTTACTGACCCTGTATTGTGAAGAATATTACTGTTATAAAAATACAATTAACAGCATGCATACCAGCAGATTTGGCAAATCTCATGAAAGTTTCCTCCATTGTCTTGTCTACCGCGCTACAAGCACCTGGGATAAGGGACCGTGTTACTGAAATCCCACCCTTTGTAACAGTTCTTTGGCTCCAGGATGTGTAAGGTCAATGTTGGTAAGGAATACATCCAACCATGTCAGGTACCTGCATGAAAATAGAAATATATAATATTTTTATAATTATTTTATTTAGTCACTGCAAATTTACAATGGCCATATATTTTGTTATTTATCAAAATTAAATTTAAATAGCGCACATTGTTGAAATGTAATTAAAAATAATTTCTAACACGTTTTTTTATCCTTATACAACCAATTGGTTAAGCTTTAATTACATTTTACAAACTCGTGAACACATGTTTACCCAAACCTACTATGTATACGAATGTTAAGTACTACCTAGAGTAATTAGGGCTATCAAATGCAAAGAACAGTTCTGCCATCTGGCCACAACATTCGTGGAATAACATCAGGTTGTTAGTCTTTACAGAATACAGCAACATCATGACCAAACGTGAATGGTCAACAACACTCAACCAAAACTTTGCTGTTTTTCCCAATACGCCGGTTCGTACAGACTCTTCAAAACGTATGTATTGGTCAATACAATCCATCAAAGACTGGTCATTTAACGCATCTTCTAATGTTTTGCGGCTAGCAATTGAGACCAGCTTCATAAGCGTCGTCGAATTAAATTCGCTTGCATTCTGTTGCATATCCATGAAGCTTTCAAAAAGCGAGCGTTCCATAGCTTCTGTAACGGACTTTAAGCAGAACAACGCCTTCGCATAAGCCTTACCACTTAGTACACTTTGCAGGCATACGGTCGTTACCAACCCGGCTTCTATGAGGATCTCTGCATATCCTGACCCTGAACATTTGTTTTTTGTTAGCATTCCAATGTAGTTCATAGCCGTATAGAATGCACCCGGCGTGACAACGTGGTATTTGTATTTATCAGGAAACTTCCAAATCAATGGGAGCGCCTTCATACATCCGCCCAGATCGAATGTAGACAGAACGTACTTTTGTCCAACCTCCTGAGTAGCCAGTTCAGACTGTTCAAGAAGTTCTGCAACCGTTGCATAGTCCGTAAAAGGCTGATCTATCGGAGTAAAGTAGTCGATTGTGGATTTTCGTTCAGGACAGTTACCGGTCATCGAAATGAAACCCCCGAATCCTGGATAGATCTGTCCATCTCCACTACTGCCAACTATCCGAGCTACCGACCAGAGACGATACTCAAGCAAGGCCTTTAAATACGACTCATAGTTTTCAGAACGTGGAGTGAACACGGCTCCTTTAGGAAATCTTGGACCGAAACGTTGTGGTATGGTTAATGGTGGCAAGCTTTGATTTCCATCAGCTTTCAGGGAACGAGCCTTTGATCGCTCGTATAAATTTAATGTGCGATCAGAATGTGTAGCAACAAAACCAGGTTTAGCTTCTTGAACCATAATACCCGCTGTTCGATTCACTACATTTGGGCGTGTACATTGGTGGTTATTTTGTAAAGGTTATCCCACTCCACATGAAAAACCTGATTGCCCTCACCAGTTACAATGAGTGGAGTAAGAGTCGTCGTCGAGTCGTTGATTGCTCTTGCTAATGATGTTTCAAGTTCTAAACTAAAATCGTATGACTCACAGTGGCCCAGGCGGCTCAACATTGTAGTGAGTATCTTGCTGCGATAGAGATGCCGAACCATTGTACATAACAAAATGTGCTTGGAAAACTTCCACTCGCCATTTGTTACAGCACGGCAAATATCCTAGAAAATACATTTTTGTAAGGAATGACAACAGTTCCCTAGGAATGATATCTTCAGGTGCATAAGCATCAAGATCGTCTGCTGTCGGGGGCCATGGTAGTGGTTTAGCCTGTTTTAGACTTTTGCGAATGTCCAATGCGAAATCTCCCTGGTTTGAAATTAATTCAAAATCAAATGCACTACCAATTGCTTCCGCCACTGTCATGCTTGCGTTAAATATAATGCTATTCTTTATGAATCCCACGCCATTTACGTTTGTGAATTTAATATTTTGGCCAATATCTTCCGTTTGCAACCAAACCTTTAGAGTTCTGTTATTAAAATTCAACATTGGAAAGCCGCGTTTGCTCATTTCAGTTTTGTAAACATCTGTCATTGATTTTAGGGGAACAAGCTCTTTTTTGATAATACTTTTTCTAAAATGATCTCACGTAAACAAGCATATGCATGAGCTTCTGCTGAAATTCGGCGATTCTGGAGGCTGTCACCTGAGACAGACTTCGGCTGTTTTCGTTTCAAAAAGTTACAGTATTTTAATTCAAATTTTTTCTGTCATGTATCATGGTACATGGCTGATTTTGCAACCAGATCTTCCCCTTGCACCTTTCGATACAATGAGAACTGTTCCATTTGTAATGCATGTGGTTCTATTTGCTTCCAGTGTGACACTTTCATTGACAATGGGACACATCTCTCAGTACCGGTATCATGAGAAGCCCTACGCTCTTATTTGTTGCAATAAATGCATTCTGGTGGAAATGAATTTTGTGCATTGGGAACAATCCTCGGAGAATGATGTTTTTGATTAGGGGTTTCACTAGCTTTCCATTGACTTAAGCGATCCTGATTTTTGGTAAAAGCTTGGTAGCATCCACGATGGTAACCAGTTGTACCTAAGTCGATTTCATTTATTGTTTTAGGGATATTAAAACAAACATCATGCATGCGATATGGTGAGTCGCATGATTCCTGTAATCGCTTGTTGCGAATTGAGTGCAGTTGAGCTAGCTTTTCTTCAGCAGAGAGTTTTATTGAATTAAGAGTCACAAAGTCTCCATAATCATTTAGCCCATTTGCATGTAAAATGCACTGAAAATGGATAGGTATTGCATTCGACTCTTGGGATTTCCGTTTTTTGGAATTCGACATGATTTTATGTCATTTTTATTGTTTATTTCCTGCGTAGAGAATATCGATGAGTGCACATTGTATTTAATATTAATTAATTATAACATTAATTTATGGTAAAAAAGTTAATCTGGAATTCAAGTTTTTGTTTGTTCAGTGTTTAGAATAATTTCAATTGTGTCACGATTAAGAAACAATTACTTCATATTTTATTCTCTGATTAAAATACAAACCTGGACTGTTTAATGACCATATCGTATATTTCGCTAGGAACGTCTTGTAGTTGTAAACAAAACCAACACAATTTGTTTCCATGTACATTAAATATTAATGCACTTTATTGAACAAAGAGAACAGCAATTTCTATTAAAACTACATTAGTCAATAAAGATGGGGTAAATAATTTTACCGTGCTGTTTGGTTTCCTTCATATTATTATATATGAAAGTTCTATAAAACAACTTCTAGGATGAAGATATATCCTTTAAATATTTATAATATCACCTTCATCCACTCAACTACATCTATAAAAAGAAAATTCACTAAATCATCACATTCTCAGCAGTATTGTATAAAAGGTGACACTGTATGTTTTGGAACAAATATGATTTTTATTGGACAATTAAAATGTTGATTTGCAACAAATGTGCTATTTGCTCAATGTGAGACATTTGAATGCCGTTTGTTTATAAATTATATTTTTTTCATATATTTACGGTAAATACACTACTATCAGTAAGTGAAATGTATTTTATATCTAAAAACAACTAGAATCTACTTGCAAGAATCAAAAACAATCTTCATACATTAACATAACAAGTTAAAAAGGGCTAGTATATCAATAAATATATCAACATGCATTTTTCTTCAAATTTGTAATTTACCCCACCCACTTTTATTGTCTTATATATCATAATTATTGGTAATATTCACACGAAATGTTATATTATTATATTCCTTAGTCCCATAGGTGTACATAAATTTAGTTAGGATGATAATTGTACGTACACTGCTGTTCAGGTACAAATTGAAACATGTCATAAGCCAAAAAAACATGATTTTTGGCACCTTTTTTCATATATGTAGTCATTATTTTCATAACATGTATAATATTTCACCAAAAAATGTATTTGTTTAATAAAAATAATATGTTATTAATTGCTTTAATTAAAATGCCTACCAAAATCTAGGATAATAAATGTTGTTAGTGTCATTAGCAAAATAACGGTATTTTCAAGGTTTTTGGTCGGCCATCTTGGCGGCCATCTTGGATTTAGACCCCATGGGAACACTTTTTTTCTTGGGAACAAAACTTTTCTTTCACCCGAGGCAATGTAGAACATCATCAGCATATTAAAAAAACAACTTCCAATCATGCATGGTGGACCTCCGTTCCTACTAGACTATAAAGCAAGTAGTGGAAACTAGGAATCGTACCAAAGACATCTCGGCCTTATAGGCCCAATGACTTAACAACCAAAAAAAGTATCACACTAAGTTCATGTATCATATTTCTGTATGTAGAAAACATTGTACTTTTATTAGGAAAGTCGGAGTTGAGGAAAAATATTAAAATTAAACTTATTCTTAATTATTTCAGTCTTTGTTTATATAAATGAAAGACAAGCCAATAAAATTCAGCTTTTAATAAAAGAAACTTAAAGAACTAACAAAGACTATTTTGCCTTATGTCTAAAGTATGCTAAGCAAGTTTATAAGTAAGCAACACAACCTAGTACAGTCAAAATTGACATCAATATACTACAGAATCAACAGCATTGTATTTTTTATATGAGTTTCAATTAGACTAGAGACATTTAAAGTAAGTAAGATTAAAATACAAATCTGATAAATTCACAAACATATACATATTTTTACTTAAGAAGAGCAATAGTAAGCAGCATGGTGGCTCATATTAACAATGAGGTTCTTAATCAAATCACTTGGCTTGGCACAAACATGATCAATAAACATGTACCATGCATCTTCATTCCTGGGGCTGCACTTCAGTTGCGCCATGCATCTCTTGGTTGAGGCTGGGGGAACTATCCATAGCTTTGCGGATGATAGATGCAGTTCTGGTTGTTGACGATTCTGTAGCCGGTGTAGGGGAACGGTAAACATTCGTCAGAGCTGGCTAAACATTAGTTGGTTGCAGGTGGCTTCACCAGTTAAACTGTGGTGTTAGATGAGCTGGTGGTACAGATGCAGCTATGTTGGCAGCAATCAGAAAATCCTGTTGAAGGTGAGGCTGTTGCTGAAACTGATTCTGCTGCTCTGCCGAGCCAAAAGCTGCTGACAGGGGAGCATGTGTTCTGTACATATATGATGTAGATGTTGGAGGGACAGGCACGGCAAAACCTGTCGCGGCTGTCTGTTTACATACATACCCGGCTGCTTCTTAAGTAGCCAGCCGTCTCTTCTCCTCGTGGCTTTCGTCTGCAAGGTCAAGAGCTAACCTCGTGGCACGGGTGACCAACTCGTTCATCCTTTGCTGGTCAATTTGGCGCATCAGAAATTGACCAGTGTGTGATGCTGCATCCTGCGCACCTGTGATGGCACCACGCACGGACTCCAACTGGGATGTCAGCGAAGACAATACCCGAGCTGCTTTGGGGCGGCAACCTGATACAGCTGAGGTTGAAGGTGTCGACAACTCGGACGCTGCGTCATCATCCACGGTCTCATCCGAAGCGAACTCCTTTCTCTTCTCAGAAAACTGTAAATACAAAATGTATCCAAAATAAATGCACAGTTAACAAATAAACAAACTCTTGTTTATGTCATTTAAATTAAGATATAATGAAGGCTTATTTACGTATATTTTAACATACATTTATTATATAGTTTATTCATTATTTATTTTTTACAACTTACTTTGGATCCCCTCTGGTCACGCAGTTGTACAGGGTAAGGGCGCAGGAATTCAAAGCTGTCCAAAAGCCACTGTTGCCCTGCTGTGCGCTGTACAGCACCAGATCCCGATTTGTTGGGAACCTTGATGAGCTTTGAGTACTGTGTCCTCATATTTCGGTACCATATTGCAGACAGGTCACCAGGTCTCATGCCCAACTCCGTCTCTTTCGCAGCCCATGCACTGTTTTTCTTATCCGTGTACTTAAACCCCGCTGATGACTTGAGTGAGTGTACGTTGTAATGTTTTCCGGGGTTTGAATTCAGTCTGCCAAAATAAAAAAGAACACTTATGAATATCAATGACAATTACCATTAATGTTTTTTTGTTAAAAAGGCCCTTTGAGCCTAAACTGTCGAGCAAATACAGCCGTATACTAAATGTATGAATGCATTTGTACATGACAAACCGTTTAACAGTATACATTAATGTATGAAAATAACTTTCGAATTACTTAGCAAACAAAATAAGTGTTATGTCAGGGTTATTTATATAATCGTAGAGAAAGCGAAGAACTACAAAACATTTTGGTACCTCATTGTCGGGAAGATAAGGGAATTCTTCCGCTAGCTCAATTGGAGGTGTAGGTGGATCATTCCTCTCTTCCTGTGGGGGTACAATTACTTCAGTCTCAGCGACTGTACATTTACCACTAGTTTTAGCGGTATCAGTCGCCTCTTTTCCTTTTCTTGGCATCTTTAGATGTTTAATCGTCCGATTCTAAGAAGGTAATGGAAGACAAGCGCGACGTTTTGTTTTAGTGGCATGAGCTCGTGTATGGTCGAACAGCAATCGGAAAGTGATCTTGTACGGTCGAGTAGCCGTCGGGTAGCAGTCTAGTAAATATGTACATCAAATCGAATAGAGGTCGAGTGGATCGTGTTGCGATCTAAAATGACTCGGGTAGAGGTCGAGCGGATCGGGTACAGATCGTGTTGTAGATGTCAATCCGATCGCCACACGATTTCTTCACGATCAACTCGATCTTCTACTCGACTTATACACGACCACTTCCCGAGCGCTTCTCGACCCATTTTCTACTCGACCGCTACTCGATATTTTTTGAAATGTCAAAATATATCGGGTAGGAAGCCCGACCAATGCCGACCTACCCGATCGCCCTCGACCACTCATGCCGACCGAACTTGACCAGTACCCGACCGCTTGGTCGGGCTTGATCGAGTTGATCTGATCGGCAGTGGGAACCCAGCTTTAGTTTGTATTACTGTCCTTCCGGCTTTATTCTGAAATGATTGAAAACGACGACGCTTTGAGCTTGTCGCTTCCATAAATAACCCGGATGATAGATCGTATACACCGTGTAAAATAACAATAAATGCAATGAAATAGATTTTAATGCATTAGCAATGCATGTACATGAACGTATATTTCAATTTAAGTTGCTTTTTCATTTCCATAATCAAATCTTCACAAATGTATATTGTTTTCTATTGTTATTAATTTTATAGTGACATTAAGGTAGTCCACTAATCTTTCGATTTTATGATTAAGTGGATAACAAAATGTCCACATGAAATTTTCTAATCACGACAGTTTTTAATTATCTTTTAAGGAAATAGCATTTTTGCTCTGTAAAAAATCCGGTATGTTTCGTGTTCATGTGTGATAATTATATGAGCCATATATTGTAAATGATGCGTCACATCGTACGATATGTCGTCATGTAACATGTCAATGAAATTACAAAAATGGGTTGTGCTATCACATGAATAACACAGCGTTTGAAAATGACAAATTTATAATAAGATTTTAAATGGATTTGGTATGCGTAGAAATAATTTATTGTTTATGTTTGTGTTTTAATTTTTCTGCTTATGCGTAATAAATAGAATCTTACCGTATACAACATTTAGTGTAAATAATAAAATGGTATTGTTGAACATTAATAAAGACTTCATAATACCCAATATCTAAGACATTTGTTTGCAAGACTTTGCAAGAACAACTGAATTATTTATGCAATGAAAAAGCTTTACTGATGTCTCTTTATTTAGAAAAAAAGATGACATTCTTTTATTCATCAACGTATATAGTCTTAACTCAGTTTTTTTATTTCGTTTGAGTAGCCATCTCTCACTGTTATGAGAAACTTTGGTGTAATGAGAAAGCATATCTTCAATTCTAGAATAACGATAAAATATATTCTAATAATAAAAAATTCTAGATGCACTTCGTACATTACCTATAAACGTAAACAATAAATTCAAGTCATAAACTGAAAACATTTTATTCAAAGCATGCGTATTCGAATATTTTACATATGGACATCATGTCTTTTGGCGAGATTTATATTAAACTTAAATCCACATGTCAGAGTCAGAGAGAAACCTGTATAAGAACCCAAGTATAAGAAATAGTTAAACAGTTTCTCTCACATTAAAAGTCCCAAAACCGTATTGGCGTGATATTTAGAAGGTATAGAAAATATCATTAACACATGTATGGAATTGCAAGTTAAAAATAAAAAAATTAATTGTAAGCAGTCAATTTATTACCTATAAATCGTAGTTAGGTTGTATAAAAATATTCACCTTTAAAAGTCCGACAAATTTCCGCTTCAAAACATTTTCGTGTGTTCGTTTTATTTGATTATAAATTATAGAGACATGTGCAGGAGCACCTGTTGCCCAGTAGCCGGTAATGCAGACACATACATATAGCTTCACAAACAACGGCTATCACAAAAAGCCAAGGAGACTTAGCTCTGAATTGAAATGATGACATATATAGCATTAAGTGTTTCGACAAGCAACAACAATGACAATTAACAGTATTGACCATAAAATTATCGAATCTGAAATCGCACGGTACCTTTTACGAATTTTAAAATATTTATTTATTTGATTTGATGCTCGAATATGGTCAGTGATTTTGAATTACTCTTCTGGATACCTATATATCATCAAAATAGTTTATAGAACAAGAAAGACTTGAGCATTGTACTTCTGAAAACCTTTTAGCAAAGCTTCAACATGATAACTTTGTTATATAAACTTTTTCAGTAAGATCATATTTTTCAGATCTGTTAATGGATTTTAAAATACATAAAGTATAAGTTGTTTATGTGCCGCAGAGTGTATTAAGCATTCTTCTTTCGCACAGATACTAAATATGCGACATAAAAATATTGAAATAAAACTATAACATACTCGTCTAAAGTACGGAAATACGGTCGCCTAATATCATGCACATTACATAGGTTTTTTTGGAAACCGGATATTAGTCTTCTAAACATGTTGTTTGTGCTCTAATAATCTGCCTGAATTGTTTTCAAATTGCTAAGCTTCAGCTGAGAATATTTGTTAAATTAACCTGTTAGTTCATTTTCGTGGTGACTTCAAATGTCGCTGAGTACCCCTAGAAGCAAATGAAAACTAGTGTTGCATGATATTAGTTGTTTCTTTTTAATTCTCTTTTATGTTTGAAAACACTTTGAAAAAAAATCGTTCCGCTTTTCGTCGATAACTCAGATAAACACGCTGGCTCTCTGCGCAAAGGTAGCCTTTCAACAATTCAAAACTAAAAATTAAACTGCCGTTGGATGTTAATATTCATTGACATGCAACATAGAACATACATTTTAATGCGATAACATGCACAATACAAGTCTCGTTTTAGAGATCTCTTCTAAAGAGTAAAATTATAATTTCCATAAGCGATGCGTAAAAACCATTACTCTCCTCAAATATACCCCTGATGAGACATCTGACATTCCAACATAATATCTATATTAGCTATTCCTTTCATTATAGACTTAAATAATCCGCCTCAGCGTTTGTCGTTGAGTTTTGTTAGTCGTTGTTATAAACGACCCTTGGCTTGTGTCAATTTTTTTCCTATCACTCGTGGATGGCAAACCAAGAGCAGAGTATATAGCAGCTCTACTTTTATGTTAGCCTTAGTAATTTAAGGCCCGTCATCAACAGTCTTATTTAAAAACTTAGCCGACCAATAATAGACTGTATTATGAGCTCATTACTTAAAATCAATGTAGTGTTAAAGGATCTGTCATATTGTTTTCTTGTTTAATTCGTGTGCGCTTCGTAGTTTTATTTGATCTATACTACCAATACAATTTCATAAATTGAAACCATTCAGCGACCTTGCATGATCACAAGCCAATCGACTATATTACTGTGCTAAAATGTTCTTAATACGCTGATCAAGAGTTTAAAAGAAAAATTACAAACACATTATTTTGCAATAAACTTTTAAACGAACAATTAACAATCTGTGTTGTATTTATAACATGTTAAGAATAAGACTGCGTTTTTGAAAATGATAACATATTGGGAATCGAAATTATCGAGAATGTCGAAGCAATTTAAGGCATACTTTGCTCTTGCTACAGATAGACCCGATAGTTACAGGAAAGTTATTGCGTCCATAAACTCATAAACAAGTGCAAGAACAAAAGTATGTACGATTAAAATATGTAACTAAGGCGTGTTGTATGTGCTAAATTGAGACCATGCTTAATGTTGTCGAGCTTTATCAATGGTTTTAATATTTTAACATGTACATAAATTTATATGAATATTACGGGATCCCGATGGGCAACTAAAAAGCTCTTAATACAGTCTCTGATTGAACGTTTGACAGACAACTCATTTAAACTCTTCCGCTTGCAAAAACAAGAACTACATCAAGCGAAACTAAACACAAAATCCAATACAGACCTGGCTTCGAATTCAACTCTAAATTCAATTGTTCTTTAAGAGCTAATAGTAGAAACATGCTTTCTTCTTATATTAAAATGTATTGAGAAAAATAACAGGGAATGCTAAATCAAAATAGAATGCAAGCCTGGCTGCATATTCAGGACTGAAATCAGCATCGCATTGAAAGGTGTATAACCTCGAATATATACAGTATTTTTAAAGTATATATTCTCTACCTACACCTGCATGTCGTCCTTTCTGCGTGTGTTTTCAAAAATACTGTTCTGCCAACGATTTGAAATATTTATGTGGAGTCGTTCATGGATTTTGTCCACTTAACTATTTAAAATCGAATCGTCGACGTTTCAATGCTGATATAAATTGAATTACCCAGGCAATATTCTACGGTATCCAATCCATACTGATATCACATGTGTTTAACCTCACACGACTACATGTATTATAATTCCCCCTGAAAGTTCTTCGGCTTATGCTTATCAGCGATGTGTAATAACCGTCAGTAATGTTTTAGATGATCAACACGACATATAGCAACACGCGCCGACATTCTTCGAAAGAAATTCAAACATGTAAGTAATAAAAAACACCTATAAATTATTTACAGGACTGATTCTGAACTTGTTTTGTATCTATACACTTAGCGTATAGAATCTTCCTCTTGATTAAGTATTGTGGCACTCATGTATACTATCGGATATTTGTTAGACCTTTGCTACTGATTTGCCTTGTGCTTTCGATCACGATACTTTGGTTTAAAAGAGAAGAGCCATATATATGTATATTGACGTAATAATACCGATATTTCCTTAATTGGCCACCTTTTCGAAAAAACAAATTCTGCTGATTAATGTCAGTGCAAGCTTAGTCTGAGAAATGATTAAGTTATTGTTGTAATGGCAATAAAAGCATAGAAACACAAATGCTAAAATACGTCTATCGTCACATAATTTGTCAATTGAACTGGCAGACATTATTGGCGTCGCACTGGAGTGCGGCGACTTGTATTTAATGCATTTTTTTCGCTTATGGGAGGAGAAGTTATTTTACGGATCAATGTATATATTTTTGTTTTAAGAATATCTTGCATAGTGGTGATTTTTTGTGTAAATTAGTGAGAATAAGTACTGCATTTGTGCCTATTACATTTATTACAACATTTATTGCCAATAATGCAAAGCTAATTGTTTTAAATAATGACTGATCACATACTGATCACAGGGGAAAGATCACAGGGACTGTACAAATACGCAAAACTTTCTGGTTTTGTATAAAAAATCTAACAATAACGCAGACTTTTGCTGTTCGAGTTTTGATTAACGCGTATTTTCTTCAATTTTACAAGACGACAGCGATTACATGGTTTATTACTTTATTGATAGCCGTTACACTACAGTCAATTATTAAGGCAGTAGGTGCCTACTGAGATCGGGAATAGTCGGTCGATATCGACGTATTCGGAAAGCGTTTCGGCTATAAGCGATATCTACGGTAAAGTCCGGAAATTATACTAAATAAATACACGAAATAAATTTGTAAGTTTTTATTAAAGAGTTAAATTTGCTTATCTCTTTACGATTTAATAACTATACAGTACATATATAAGTTAATTTAATTCGTTTCATTAAATAGTTGTGTTCATGACGTCACGGTTCTTGACATTTTCTTAGCAAAATGAAAGTGCAAAATAAAAGCGAGCGATTTGCAAAATCGAAAAAGAAGCAAACACCGATCGACAACGTTGTGTTCGATAACAATTATCCATTTACCGAGCTCTACGATGGCGATTAGTGTGAAAATGACTCACGTAAAAGCTATTCGCATTTGCTAAATAGCGTGAAAAGAGTAAGCAGAAGTGGGTGGGGGGATTGAAGAAGATTGATTGACTCGTTGAGCTGGAGGTTTTGCTAAACAAATTACAGTATGGTCAGTTTTGTAATCTGTGTCCCATTCCTTTGACAATATATAACATTGTTGGCGAAGTACAAAATGGCCTCAGTGGTTATTTGTACGTTGTTTGTGAAAACCCTGACTGTAGAAAAGTCAACCGTGTTGCTTATGGAAAGCAGCACCATCTCAAGATCAGGGAATGCCATGCTTTGACGTAAATACCAAGCTTGGAACAGGTATGCATGTCTTCATTTTCAACCTGCCATTTCTATCAATGTTTAATCATTGTACAATTGCCATTGATCTTTGGACTTCTTACACATTTTCAGACCTCTTAAAATTCCACGTGGCATTCCCGGTGAATATTTGTTTATCGTGTAATATATAAGGAAATATTCCGGTGTCCATCATATTCAGTTTTCAAATTTAGTTTCGCATTTGTGTTCTTAAATCGAATTGATTGCTCATTCAGGTTATTTAATGATGTAATGATGATACGAATGAATTCTATGAAAATACATTGTGACGTCATTATTAAGTAACTACGGCCTTATTTCGTTTTCATGTTCTTATCATTTTCAATTCTCTTTTCAGCAATGAAAGTTAGTTTGGGCAGGCCGGTGAAGGTAAATAACTTCCTAACCACTCTAAACATAACGCTTATTGCAAATAGAAATCTTAAGAAGATGGAGGCTCGTGCTGGGGAGGCCATCAAGAAAATCTCAACTGCGTCGTCTAACAAGGCTGCCATCGATGCTTATGAGAAAGAAATGGAGTAAGTGTAAAAACTAACTTTTAATACAATGTTATTGACTATTCTGGTGCCAAATTTTAGTATTTTTTCTCATCAACTGTCTTCTTATTTCTTATTCCAGATAAACATGAAACATATTAATAATAATTGTTTTATTAAAGGCACTGTGTCCATAGTTTGGTAAAATTACATTTTTTAAAAAGATTTTTGGTTAGATACCCAGGGCAGGCACATTATTAAAAATATTTGTGATTGTTATTATAAATATTAAAAGCTATTCCAAATATTACATTTTCTAAATAAATTCATTACTTTTAGTAATAAATCTTATGAAGGAGCATAGGTATATCAAAATTCTGAGCTATTCGAATTCTTTTCACAAGCGATAATTTAAGTTCAACGACTTGTCAATATGTAAGGTGCTTGTTGTGCTGATAAATGATTTTTCTCATAACCAACAATCATATAAGGCGTCAGAATGAAACTCAAATGGGAATTATAAAATTCATGAAATAAGCAATGTGTGAATTTAATTTTGTATTTCAGTTCGAGGTACAGTGCCTGCTATTACTCAGATTGCTGCTGTGCATTTGAAGACGGGTTTTAAGTTCTCGACATATGTGAAGACAACAGTGCCAATTTCTTCCGAAGCTCAAAAAGTGATTGGCATCTCTTTTGATGATCATGGCATAATGCGTGTATCAATTAAAACTTCTCTACATGATTGTATAATGTGGCTTGCAAAGTTTCCCAGAGCCATTTTTGTTGCTCATAATGGGCGCAGGTTTGATGTTCCGGTTTTGGTTAGTGCATTGCTGAACACACACTGTTTTGAAACGTTTTGTAATTGTGTAAGCAGTTTTGTTGACTCTTTGCCGGTTTTCAAAAATCGTATCCTGGACAGTCACACAAACAGAAAGATCTAGTGAACGTGTTCTCCAGGCAACCTGCAACGCCCACATTGCTCCTGATGATGTTGAAACACTGGGATCTTTGCTTAAAACATGTAAAAGTACTGACAATATGGCCCACATCTTTACTGTTACTGAAATCCATAATTCAGTTTGTTTAAGTCATGAAAAGCCTTAAAGGCAAAGAACATTACGTCAACTGAATGTAATAAGTCATGTAACTGACATTTTTATAAATTTTTACTTTTTTCCATTTTTGTGTTTATTAAGGTGACATACATCAACTGTTAAAATATTAAGTCAACCTATTTGGTAAAAATAATGTTTTTACCAAATTTTTGAAATTGACATTACGAACACATGTCATTTTTTGAATTTAAAAAGTAGCGTACTGACATTTTGTTAAATTTTCAGGAGAAGCAAAAAACTGTTATATTAAAATAAAAAACATTTTTTCGTATTCAAATTTTCTGATTAGTATTATAATAACACTTGAAAAATGAAACACAACTCCAAACTGATATGTCTTTTTTAAAACAATACAAAATTAAGAAAGGAGCAGTTACCATAATTTCAACACTGAAATATTTTCAATGCACAAAATAACGTAAGTGCTCTTACTGTATTTCAGAAAATGTCAGAAAATATGCATTCCTGAACAATTCACAAAATGTCAGTTACCCTAGTTATAACATTCAGTAGACGATTAGACTGTTAGACGTGCTGTTGCATAGAGCAACTCTAAAGCGACCAACAGCTGAACACATTGCCGGATATGGACTGGCCTTGTGTGATTTGAAAGCCATATTTTCTAGTTCCGGAGAGGGATACTTTCACTGCTAAAAACAATGAGGGACTACTAAAAGTCACAAACGCAAATAAAAAATTAAATCATTTGTCATTAATGTTTATGCTAGCTTTGGTGTAAAAGCTGTTAACAGTATTTCATTTTCTTTAGTTTCTGAGAACCAAGTGCTCAAATATTTAAACCAGCTTAGTTCTAATAAAGCAACAAGTTTAGACGGTATACCCTCACGTGTTGTGAAAGATGGGGCTTCGATTATTTCTCAACCTCTTACTCACGTTATTAATCTATCTCTTATACAGGGTGTTGTTCCAGATGACCTCAATTCTGCTAGGGTTGTTCCTATTTTTAAGAAAAGTGATAAAAACTCTGTTGGTAATTACCGTCCAGTCTCCATTTTGAGTATTATATCTAAAATATATAAAAAGGTTGTATATGACCAGGTTGAGTAATACTTCAAGGTTAACAAATTGTTGTATAAATTTCAGTCTGGTTTCAGAAGTGGTGTTTCAACGGACACCTGTCTCATACATCTGACTTATTGGAAATGGATAAAGGTAATATCGTAGCGATGATTCTTCTAGACATCCAAAAGGCCTTCAACACTTGCAGTATTCGTGATGCAACTAAAAAAGGATATTAAAGCTCCTATAAGTAGTATCCTACCAGCGTTCCCACGGAACACTAAACGTATTCTATGAAGATGTGTCTAATTTTCTCTTGTACAAAAGTTGATTAGGCAAATCCCTCAAAACCATAACTGTATGTGCGCCGGTGCTCACAAACTGTTTTCGATATGCTTTATAAGCATTTGGGTAGGTTCTTAAACGATGATACACATGTAGGTTTATCTCCAACGATGATGTTTTCGGGTGTTAAAAATGGCTTTCATATTTAAATTGATTGAGGTATTAAGGGACAGTGATATTGGCAAATAAAATGAACTGTCTGATTTTTTGGTTTGTTATTTTAAACTTTGTAGCAAATCAGAGTAATCGCTCAGTTTGTTTTCCTGAAATATATTGGATCAATTGGTTTGAAAAGAGTGATGTTTCAGTAAACCCTTTTGCTTTCTAAATGACATGTGGCTGGTTGTTTTACAAAAGCTCCTGGATGGATAAATATGCAGTTTTTTTTACAAATATTTGTCAAAAAAATAACGAGAACATGTTTATAAAACGTGTTTTCCCGTTAACATGAGTATTAAAGGTGTTAATTGTTTATAAATTTCAAAACTTTTGAGTTTTCAAAAGATCCATATATTTCACATAAAAATGAAATGGTGTTACAATTCGCTATCTATTATTACAATTATGCAATATGCTTCTTATATTGATTTGACTTAATATTTCAACCAACAAATACGTATTAACTAATTCGCATTTACCGGTTCATGGCTGTGACAGCAGCTTTATTCAGTTCGTATGTTGTGTTGTGTGCATCGCCCTGCATTGTATAGGCAACAGATCTCTGGCCGTCAATAAAGAACTCGAAATGGCTTATAAGAATTTATATCTTGATACGTGTTCTGAAGTTGTATTATTCCTAATTATGTCTGATATAAACAGATATCCATTATGATTAACCTCTTATGTTGACTACTATATATTTACTTACGACAGGCACTGTTTGTACGTTGTGG
Organism: Dreissena polymorpha; assembly: GCF_020536995.1. NCBI lineage: Eukaryota > Metazoa > Mollusca > Bivalvia > Myida > Dreissenidae > Dreissena > Dreissena polymorpha. The sequence continues at coordinate 135,587,089 of NC_068355.1, read as the reverse complement.
TCTCCTTAATCCTTAAGCAGTAACGTTCCAGAGTAGAGCTGCCTCCGGCTCAAGTACATGTCCTGACTGTGTCAATGTATTTCAGCCTGAAATAACTATACCGTTTAAACGACCTCTTAATTCTCCACATGTATTGGACTATTTTCAACAAATACTTCATGAAATTTATTTCATCCCAATAACTTGAAAGCGACTTGCGCTAATTAAAAGACATTAAATGTATAAATATATAAATCTTAGTAAAATAATCACCAGTCTGATGAAAAAAACATTTGACAAAACATCCAGTATCAGAAATGATGATATTATTAAGGACCACTAGCGTTGTCTGTAATGCATCTTTTGCTTGTTCTTGATGGTTATCTTAATGTCATTTCGTTTGTTGAATACAATGTCATTACAGTCATGTTCTAAAATTAATGAAAGCTTACGTACATGTTGTAGATTTAGTTACATGTTAAGGTAAGGGCAATACACGTTTTGGTCAGGCAAGTGAAATTGTATTGCATTTGCCGATTGGACAAGTAAATTATAAAGTTACTTTCGAGCTCTGATATTTTAAATATGTTTATGGAAATATTTAATTTGAGTTTTTTAATGCAAATTATAACATTGATTTTGCTATAAAAAAAATCATCATTGGTTTTGTTTCTATAATATAATTTAAACACAAAAGATAAAACAGATGAGAACGGCAATACTCGGGCCATTACGCACACTTCGGAAATCGTTTCGGCTACGATCGGGTATCTACAGCAAAGTCCGAAAATGGTACTGAAAACAAAATAAATGTGTGTTTTTACATTAGAACTAAAACACGAAATGAATGTGCGTGTTTTTATGACTAAATATGCTTATCTCGTTAAGATTGTATAACAATAAAATAAAAATATAAGTTTTATTAATTCGTTGAAAAAAGATGTTTTATGAAGTGAGGCTGTTGTCATTCTTGCACAAAATTTAAATGCACGACCAATCGGCAGTGACTCGTCCTGAAGATGGGACAAGCAACACGTGAAGGATCCCATAAAACATTACACGGAACCTTTAATCAGTCTGGTAAGCGTGCATCATACACTTATGTATAATATAGAAAGTAACACACTTATAAATAATCAAATATCTCAAAATACTTTCTGTTCTTATTTACTAAGATCATTCTTTGTAGAGCCCTGGAGGCCGTTTCATAAACGATCGTACGACAATTTTAACTTACGAGAGAATTTTGTAACCTGTGAGGTAAATATGTCAATGTGCCGTGGCTGCCTTCGGCGCCATATGTTAACGGACAAATTAAATCCCAGTGATCGGGGGGTTAAATTCGATATCGGCTGAAGACGCATACGTTATCAAAGCAGACTATAAACCACACCTTTAATCTTTATTTTGTAATCTTAATAAGAAGACGAACTAGCTCGCCATGCTCGTCAAATATATAAGGTGCTTGAGATGCCTATGCTGTTAATTAAGTACTGAAAATTTATAATCATATGATATGGACTTTAGCAATTATGTATCTTCGAAAAATGCATTGTATCGTGAATGTGTACTACGCTGTTCATTGAAACGGTCCCAAGGTTTATCAATCCGAGGATAACGTGCTCAATCCACGGCCGGGACACATTAGTTCTGATGAGATTGGCCATACAATCCTTTCTACGGCCATTCGCCCTGTACCTCTGATTCATGTAGGGCAGTTGGATGTTATTTACAAAAGTATGTGCACCAAGTAGTGGTAAACAAGCTTTCCTAGGAAAGCGTGAGTTGGTAAACTGAACACCATGATATGAATGAAACACTGTCGGAAACGGAGAAAAACCCAACTCAATTAACAAAACAAGTGATGTGTTCGTCAGAAACACAATTCCCCCTATTGCACCGCTTTGAAATAAACAAAAATTTTTTTTTTGACCTTTGACCTTGAAGGATGACCTTGAACTTGAACTCAAAATGTGCAGATTCATGAGAACGCCGCTTTGAAAAAATTATTTTTTTTACCTTGAAGGATGACCTTGACCTTGAACTTCCACCACTCAAAATGTGCAGCTTCATGAGAACGCCGCTTTGAATTTTTTTTACCTTGAAGGATGACCTTGACCTTGAATTTCCACCATTCAAAATGTGCAGCTTCATGAGATACACATGCATGCCAAATATCAATTTTCTATCTTCAATAATGCATAAGTTATGGCCAACGTTAAAGTTTTTTTTTCGGACGGACGGACAGACTGATATACACACATACACACATACACACATACTGACATACTGACATACTGACGGACAGTTCAACTGCTATATGCCACCCTACCGGGGGCATAACAAGCAAAAGAATAAAACTGGAAAAATACATTTACTTGTATTTTGGATACTTTTATTTAAGTGATGGACATCTCTCAGATGTCGATCTGAGGGCATTGCCTGGAGCAGTTTCCAGAGGCAATCAGGCTTCTGTCAAGTTTGAGTCATAGCAAGCCTTGGTAACCTGTTTATCTTCAAACAATTGATCTAAGCAAGACAAAATTGTTTGGGGATCTTTCCCATGTGCATACAATAAAACGCAGTTGCAAGAAGGCTATAGTATTTAGAGTTTCAACGTTTGATACTCTTTCATTATGCAACACATCTTTTCACGTTCGGGAATTCGAGGTCAAGGGTGAAATTCGTTTGTTTCGCATAACATACAATCGTATAAGGCATCAGTATGACATTTTTAGGGAATACTTGAATTCAAGAAATAAGCAGCGTGAATTTATTTTTTTCAGTTCAAGTCACAGAAATGACGGACATATTTCGGATTGCCTGCGTGTATTTGAAGACGGGTTCCTAGATCTCAATATATGTAAAGCCAACAGTGCCAACATCTTATGACGCCCAGAAAGTAACTGGCATCTTTGTTGATGCTAATGGCAACATGTTTGTAAATGGTGTCAATAAGGACAGAGTTTTTATAACAATTTCCAAAATTATGGTCCAAATATTTACCGTAACTTTAATCAAAAATGCATTTCGAGTCGGTGATGAAAAAGATAAAGAACATTATCTGCAGATGTGTAAGTAGATACAAGGATATAAAGCGACCAACAGCTGAAAATATTGCAGGATCTGAATTGGCGTTTTGTCATTTGAAAGCCAAATTTTTTATTGTTTTCATTCACCAAGGATTGTCACTTGGATCCTTTCCTCGCTAAAACAATGATAGGCAACCAAGATATACATATTCAAACAAGATCCTATCTGACGCGATCCATTAAATCTATCAGATTTTCAGTAATGGAAAGTGGTCGTTTATAACCACTACTGTGTTAAATGTTCATTTCAATTTCCATGATACTTAATATTATAACACCTTTTTCAAGAACTAATTTTATAAGATATAAATTGTATTTGTATGTGCTATATAGAATATATAAACATTATTTTAAGTAATGTATGCAATATTGCGAATAGTTTTCATTTCTGATGAATTCGTGTGTTGCCTTTTGTTTTATGGTGATCTTGAGACTATTTAATTGCTCAATATTAAAGGGGCCTTTTCACAGATTTTGGCATGTTTTGAAATATGTCATTAAATGCTTTATATTGATAAATGTTAATATTGGATATACAAAGCTCCAGTAAAAAATGAAGAATACATTTTTTTTAAAGAAAAAAAGGTAAAACTCAGCAGGGCTCGAACCACTAACCCCTGGAGTCCTGGAGTAAAAAGTCTCCAACTTAGACCACTCGGCCATCCTTCCGTATACAATGACAGGTGTATTTTATACTTCATATAACCATTCCTCGTTGTTTCACAAAATATAACGACAACAGAACTCTCCAAATTATTAATTCGTCTCGCATTGCAACGCTTTATAATTTTCAGGTTTTTAATCGTTAAAAGATGCATATAATGGCTATTTTGGCGCATGGTAAATGTTCAGTATTACTGTTTCCTCACAAATAGAATAACTAAAACGAAAATTTGCGAATCTGAAACAACTTTTTTCAATTTTGTCAATTTACCCAAACGTGAATAGGCCCCTTTAAGCCAAATGTAGACAATATTATCATATATCGGACTTTAGATTTTAATTAAGCAACTAAAGCAACCCGCCCCCAACCCCTACTGGGGATGGCATATTCAAATGGTAATTTCTTGAAATAGAAACAGTAAACTTTCGTGAAATTCAGGAAGTATGTATATAATTTATTATGTTAAGTAAAATTTGTACAATATATAAATTTTATTCCACTGCAAGTAAAATAAAAAAAGGCCATTAACGTTTCTTGTCACTGCACGAACTGTTGTCCTTTACGCCTTTTTATCCAGATGATTGGAGATCAACGGCACAATCGCTTTGAATGATACTGTTTTCATGCTATGTCTACTAGCACATTCCATTTAAGTACGTTAATTAAGCTTGTAGTCAAAATGTATGCATATCCCACATACACAAGCTAAACATTATGAATATATGTTCGATCCAAATAAATTCCAGGCCAAGACAAGATGGCTAGTCAAAAGATTTACAATTTTGCACTAAGGAGTGCTAACTAATTTACAATGTGGAAACAATAACACATTTCGTATATGTAAAAGTACCCACAAGGCTGCAACAAATAAAATGCAAGCACTTAACTAGACACAAATTAGACCTCTGATGCAACAAAAGTGAGACACAACTGTTCAATATATGCATTCGTGTTTTAGAAGGGTACCTGCCACCAGTAGGGACGAACAAACTGAGCAACATGGGAACATCAAAGTACTGGTTTTACGATGCTTATGAAGAGGATGGATATATAGAGGATATTTGTTGGATTCGGTGGAATATCGATTTTCCCAGAAAAACTGCAAAAATATCGATATTTTCACTGTTATTTTGCACTGTTTAAAACAGTATAATACCAGTTTATTTCACTGATATTTCTGTATAAATCACCGGAAAGCATAACATAAATAAGCATCCATTTAAGTTAATCTACATCACCGCAATTGTGTAATTTGTATTGCTTGTCATTTATCCGCAGGTCAATAGTTAATGGTTGTGGTGTAATCGTTTTCGTTCTTGGACACTGCATCCCTTCAATGAAATTTATTTACCTAAATATCTCATATTTGAACTTACAACTCTTTTGGGAGTAATGGTCCAGACAACTGGATAAAACAGCAACAATATGCTAATCCATTATTTTTCGAGGAACATAATTGAGAATTCCTGTGCTAGCCCCCAATCACAGTATGTTGGGGTATAATAATAGTCAAATTTTGTTTATCTTCTCAAAATATTGTCGTAGATTATAAGTTGAGGAATATATCATCCAAGACTACAACTTTTAGAAAGCCATTTTTTTCATTTATTTTTATTGATAAACAAGGTTTTGTAACAATCTATACTATACATAGATAGCTTTAACAGCACAATGTGGCTCATCTGAAACTGATTGTTTCCTTTCTTCATGATGATCTAGAAATAAAAGGCATTGTGAGTATGAACAAACTATTTGCGTCTATCAGATCTAGTTGAGCCTTGTTACCGAGTTCCTACTTTTATTTATTTGAACATTCTGATTAACTGCCATGAAGATCAGGTAAAAAATGTAAGTGTTAACATAGATTTTAATGATTTTAGTTATTGATCAAATGCTTGAAAGCACATGACCCACTTTGGAACGTGACCTGTTAATCACTGAGACTAGACCTTGTAACCTAAATGTTGATTATGCTACTTTCAAGCTTGACTTTGAAATCATTTAAAATAATGTTCTAACCAATTTACAAGTGGATCAGAGAGAGAATGTGACCACTAAATTATTAACAGACCTTTTCTTATATTTGACCTTGTTCCCTAATTTTTGATAGAATATGAAACCCAAAATGACATAGAGGTGACTAGTTTCATAAGAATCTGGTAAAAAGGTGACGCCCAAATTTAAACATTGTATAATGATATCTTATGTGTTCATAATAAACTTTGGATAAAATACAACAAAGAGTGATAACAAAAGCTCACCTTATCACATCATAACAAGTGAGCAAAATAACCAAAACTATGACATCATATAATTGCTCAGTTACTTCCAATAACAATAACATGTTACTTTTGAAACAAATACAATACCTTCCCTTTCTTACTACAGGCTGTTCTAAAACAAGATAGCCCTGTATCGCTTACCCCAAACTCCTTCTATAGTGTCAAAAACTTGTGTATAAATTAACTAAGTTGTAACCTAGCTTTAGCCTGCCAGGACCAACTTGCAAATTCAGCTTTTGATTTGATTAAGATGGACATTGTAAGCAATTGTCATGAAAATCAGGAAGATAATGTGACCTGTAGAAAGGTAAAGGAAGTTTTCTATATTTTGACCAAATGACCTAGTTTTTGACAAACTACCAACTTTCAAACTTAAACTTTATTTCATCGAGATAACATTCTGTCCAATTTTCATGAAGATCTGGAAGAAAATTTGACCTCTGGAGTGTTCACTATCCTTTTCTGTGATTTGGTTAGTTGACCTAGTTTGGACCACATATAACCTACTTTCAAACTTAACTTAGAATTGACAGAGATGAACATTTACCAACATAAGACAAATAAGGGCTGTTTGTAAAACATGCATGCCCCCATATTGGCTGTCAGTAGTAGTGGTAGCCATTGTGTGAAAACATTTTTTGTCACTGTGACCTTGACCTTTGACCTAGTGACCTGAAAATCAATAGGGATCATCTGCCAGTCATGATCAATTTACCTATGAAGTTTCATGATCCTAGGCCTTACTATTCTTGAGTTATCATCAGGAAACCTTTTTACTGTTATGAGTCACTGTGACCTTGCCCTTTGACCAAGTGACCCGAAAATCAATAAAGGTTATATAACAGTCATGATCAATGTACCAATGAAATTTAATGGTCCTAGGCGTAAGCATTTTTGAGTTATCATCCGGATACTATTTAACTGTTTTTAGTCACTTTGACCTTGACCTTTGACCTAGTGACCTAAACATCAATAGGGGTAATCTGCAAGTCATGATCAATGTACCTATGAAGTTTCATGATCCAAGGCGTAAGCTTTCTTGTGTTATCATACGGAAACCATTTTACTGTGTCAAGTCACCGTGACCTTGACCTTTGACCTAGTGACCTGAAAGTCAATAGGGGTCATCTTTGAGTCATAATCAATGTACCTAAGAAGTTTCGTGATCATAGGCGTAAGCATTCTTGAGTTATCATTTGGAAACCATTTTTCAAAGTTGAGTCACTGTGACCTTGACCTTTGACCTAGTGACCTGAAAATCATTAGGGGTCATCTGCGAGTCATGATCAATGTACCTATATAGTTTCATGATCCTAGGCATAAACGTTGTTGAGCTATCATCCAGAAACCATTTTACTATTTCGGGTCACCGTGACCTTGACCTTATACTTAGTGACCTGAAATTCAATGGGGATCATCTGCGAGTCATGATAAATGTATTTATGAAGTTTCATGATCCTAGGCATTAGCGTTTTTTGAGTTATCATTCGAAACCATTTAAGTATTTTGGGTCACCGTGACCTTGACCTTTGACCTAGTGACATCAAAAAGGGTTATCTGCGAGTCATGATCAATGTATCTATGAAGTTTCATGATCCTAGGCATAAGCGTTTTTGAGTTATCATCCGGAAACAATTTTACTATTTTGGGTCACCGTGACCTTGACCTCTGACCTAGTGACCCGAAAATCAATAGGGTTCATCTGCGAGTCATGATCAATGAACCTATGAAGTTTCATGATCCTTGGCATAAGCGTTCTTGAGTTATCATCCGGAAACCGTTTTACTATTTTGGGTCACCGTGACCTTGACCTTTGACCTAGTGACCTCAAAATCAATAGTGGTCATCTGCGAGTCATGATCAATGTACACATAAAGTTTCATGATCCTAGGCATAAGTGTTCTTGAGTTATCATCAGGAAACTATTTTACTATTTCGGGTCACCGTGACCTTGCTCTTTGACCTAGTGACCTCAAAATCAATATGGGTCATCTGCGAGTCATGATCAATGTTCCTATGAAGTTTCATGATTCTAGGCATAAGCATTCTAAAGTTATCATCCGGAAACCATCTGTATGGACGGACATACGGACTGACATGTGCAAAACAATATACCCTCTCTTCTTCGAAGGGGGCATAATAAGACAGTAGCATGAACCAACAAGGGAGGCAACTTGTTATGTCACAATTTAGCAGTGTATAAAAAGTGGTACTTAATTATCTCGCTACACATGGGTCTAAATTACGTTTAAAAGCTATTTTCTGATTGGATGAAACAGTCCGAAATCATCCAATAAATAAAGTCGAGATATTTATCTTGCGGAACATGCAATGCCATGCCGCATGCAAGCTATTTATAAAGTAAATATCGTAAATCAAAAAGTTAGTTAAGTTTTTTTTTCGCGGCCATAGACAGTGTTCCTGGCTGAAAACGATGCAATATTACTTTTAAATCATTCATGCATTAGTTTTTAGCAAGAAAGAGGTAGAATATTAGTGTAAAACTTTTTTTTTTATTTAAACTTGTGTCTGCTACCATTTAACGAGTGGTTACGAAAATTACCGATTGTACAGATGTTTCGACAGACATATGCAAAACGAAAGAATATATTGCATATTTCAAGTTTATCAGCCTTGAAATTACCTATTAATCAAATGAGAATCGAAATTATTAAAATATAAACCAGTAATGTTCATTAACACCAAAATCTTTCGGCACAACCATAATATTTTTGGAAACCGTGACGTATTGTTTTTCGGAAACTGACGATCGGTAATTTCCATAACCATATGGAAAATTTCATCAATGACAAGTTTCGTTTCTAATGTTTTTCTCAAATAATCTACCACAAAATTATTGTATACCATTAAACAAATGAATGACAAGTAATAATTCCTTGATTTTGGGGAGGGACACTGTCTATTAATGCTTATAAACACCAGAGACTTAAACAAATGCTTATAAAAACCAGAGACTTATACATGTTTGTATAGGTCCCTGTAAAAACGCATTGAGGCTAAACTTAAGTGCATAAAATATTGAAAAAAAATATCATAATTTAAGTGTAGACAAGTTTTGGTTTTATCCGATATATTCATTTATCCACATTGCTCAGACACTCAATTATATTGGAAATTATTACGAATATCTGATAAAACTTGCATTATTTATTTTTATCTTTAAACTTCCATTTCATAAATGTTTTTTATTTTTTGATAAACGTCGTCAATTATTAATTGTATATAGATTTCTCTATAGTTTGAAAAACATTATGGCAAATATTTCTCATGTAAGATAAAATGCAAATAATTAATAAAATATTCTATTTTAATCAGTATGTTGGTTTATCGGTCAATAACAATATCACTTTGAACATTGAATTATTTAAAAGTTGTAACAAACATTAAATGTTTTCCGAACAAATGATTCATAACACATATAACAGATTGATAGAAAGATATGAACAAATCAAGGATACTAGGTTGCCCGCCTAGATTGGTCCCTTTAGTATGGAAGTACTTGATATATAAATTTTTTCGCCTGTCGGTGTTGTAAAGACATTAAATATTTTATGAATGTCTCAAAGTGTAGAATACTTTTGCATTTAGTAAAAGAAAGGCAACATATAACCCTTCAGCGGCTGACGAGAACTTGTGGCTAAATACAACTAAAAAGAGGCATTATGATTCTTGAAAATAAAAGTAAACATCATTATATATGAATTTTCTGATCAAAAGTGTTATTTTTAGTGAATAGGGGAAATACATTTTCAAGAATAAACAATATAATTATAAATGTTTTGGCGAATTGCATCATAGTATTATCATAGTACCAGTTTTGGTCTAAAAATCCAGTAACATTTTTTAAATTTCATTACCCCTTGTTGCAAAAAAAAATCATGAAAAATAGAATTTTCAGAGTAACCTATTAAAATAAAATAAAAATGCTTTATTAGACCCTAGATATTTTTTTGCAATCATCTTTCATCAATTACAAATGTTCAAAAAAATTATTGTTTCATGCTACTCATGGTACCAGTTTTTTGTCAGAAAGAGTTATGTTGTTGTTGTTGTTTAATTGTGTAAAGCTGTTGTTAATCAATTGTGTGAAACTACGAAGATTGCTTATCTTAGGTATAAAATACGTCAACCATTTATACTTTGCAGAATAGTCGAGCAGGCTAATGCGTTTTTACTCCAGGACTAAGGGGGTCACTGATTCGAGTCCTGCTGCGGACTACTTTTTTTTAAAGAATTTTATTTTGGATTTTTAACTGGAGCTTTTAATTTTCAATGTTTACATTTATCAATATAAAGCATTTAATGAATAACTTCAAAACATGTCAAAATCTGTGAAAAGGCCCCTTTAACATAATATCTACTTCTATAAATATGAGGTCAATATACATGGACTAAACGGTAAATTACGTCTAATTATTTGGACTATAATGATATCAACTACTTAAATAGAAAGAAGAAAGAATTCATACTTACCAGTAATTTGAGTAAAGAGTTTGTAATCAATGTTGTATTTCAGAACAGCTTGGTGATATGCAAATCCCATATGACATATTGATATCTGGTATCATAGCCATTCATTAAGTCGCAAAATGCTCGAACAAAATTTATAAAGCAAAATGGGACTTAAATTGATAACTAAAATTACCAGTATCATCAGTATGCCAGTTTTGCCTTGTCAAACTGTTGAGATCCAGAAAGTGCTTCATTCACATTGAATATATCCTTCGAATTCCATTTATTGTTGCATTACTAAATAGCGAAACAAGCCGATTTAAGCTGTAAGAAAGTTTTGACACGAGTGTTATCAAGTCCCTCATGGGCGAAGCCATAGAAAGTGATCCATTCACATCGAATATATCCTTCGAATTCCATCCATTGATGTCATTAGCGGAGATTTAGTGAATAAATAATTCATATATCATAAATGACAGCTTCTAAATAGCGAAACAAGCCAATTATGCAGTAAGAAAGTTTTGACTCGAGACTCTCATGGGGGCGGCCATTGTTGAATGTTGAAACACGAACGACACCTCTGCTAGGAGAATGTTCCTACGCATTGGCGAATGCCCAAGGGAAGTAACTGAAAAATCGAGTTATCTCAATCGGACTGGCTCGGTCTTTTACATAGGTCGCCATTGTGAAGAATTTTTTGATGGTTATCATACCTTAGACGATGCTGTTCCAGCATCGTCAAAAAGGAGATAGAAAGAAAGGTATAATAAACTCGATTTATTAGAGGGGCGAAAACGGCTGACGTCTTCGCTTTTATTATCCATTATGTAAGTTAACAGCAAGGCAAGTAATTAAAATGATACCAAAAATCGTATGTAGTCCATTATTTCATATTGACTAAATTGCGTAAACCCTCGTAACAATACTACGTCTGTTTTAAACCTTTCCCACTCAAAAAAGTGCAAACATCATAAAACCAGAACATCCTGCGAGTAACTCGTAGTCTGTTCAGGTTTTATGATGTTTGCTGCTAATGAGAATGTAAGGGTTGGAAGCCTTGAATTTTAATCTAGTGAAACGGTCTTTACTTAAATTTAACTTTCTGAGAGACAACAAATGCGTCAACATACGTATCTAAGTGGTAAATGGTTACAATAAGCATACATTGAGCATTAGCCTTGAAAAGCAATCCAAGCATGGGTTGGCCTATAAATATGTTATATTTAATATTGCATAAAGGTACACATGTCGAGGTGATTTGGCATGTAAACCAAAAATCAAGTCATCGGTTAACCATGTATTTACGTTGATGTACATTCGAAAACTTTTGGTGCGAAGACATTTTTGTATAATGTTATTTGAACGTTCTTAATCTTGCCTTATTTCAGACACAACCATTAAAAGGACAAATCAATTGATGGTCATATTTTTCGTTTGCTGTCTTTGCATGGCAGCTTTCGGCGACGTAACAATATTACGATATGTGTACACTAACGTGCAAGATACTTTTATTATGATGTTGAACGTATTATGTTTACCAAAGCCTAAGTCAATAATTACCAAATCCACGATAAGACACTGAAACCAATCAAACACAAAATTCTGTGGTGGAACAGGCCAGCGTGGCTGAACAAGAATGTAGAGTCATGTTCCGATTGCCGTATTACGACGAACAGAAGCGAGCTAAGGGATGCATACGGCGTTGTTTTCTACATTGGTATACTAGCTAGAGTGCCCCAAACGAAACCGCATCTACGCAATCCGGATCAAGTTTGGATTGCATTTTCTATGGAAGCGCCTCAGATTGCCGGAAAACGCCACATGGCACCGGCGTGGCACATGTTTAGTTGGACTTGGACGAACCGGCCTTCAGCGTATATATTTATTCCTTATGGTTTGGTGAGAACGAGAAAAGTTGCACAACACAAAAGTTACAGTGAAATATTTCATCGCAAGTCAAACTTTTCTGTCTGGGCTGTATGCAAATGCGACGTCCCGAGTAAGCGGAACAAATACATAAAGCATACAAGTGAACGCTGTTGATAATTACGGCAAGTGTGAGGGAAAAAGAGTTCCGAGTGAAGAACAGAATGCTCTGTTGGACATGAAATATAAATTTTATTCAAGTTTTGTGTGTGGGGGTTTAAGAGATTACATGTATAATGCGCGCCTTACGCATATTAGCCCACCACTAGCTAGTACTTAGTTTTCAATCGGTTCTCGTTTAGCTACTGACGATGCGTCTCGACAGAGAACAATTTATCGGCGTAGTATTCCGCAAATATCACACATAGTGCCTATGGTATATTACTAAGGATAGTATTAATTTTTATTCGTTTTACGTCAAGTTCAATATCGTGTCTACTTAAATAGATAAGCAATCATAGATAATATGTTAAAGTCTACCTGGACAAGACAAGAACTCACCAAGTAATGGCCTATTGCTCATTTCGCTGATTAGTTATGTCTGGGTAAGCATGCAGCACATTTATTGTTGTATAATCTCATGTAAATGGCGGGCTAACGTCCATATACGTCCGTTGCATGCGTCATATTAGGTCATTGCTTTTGGGCACGTGGTTTCGCACACGTTCCCGTCGGAAATTGCACACGTCACCATTGAGTGTTCCAATCTATATTAATATATTTTTATTCAGTAGAGGTCAGTACTACGCACACGGCAGTATATAGCGGACACACAATTTTGTATTGTCATGAGGCCAATAGGCCGCCGCATGTATCTTATAGTTGAGAATAATGTGCGGACACTGGAAAACGTTGTGCTAGTATTAAATCAATAGAAATAAATCGCTATGAACACTCAAAAGGAGTACGTTTATTATGTTTCAAAAGCTACGTGCCAAATAGTCTCAATAGTTAAGGAATAACACATTCACCACCATGGATGTCATGCGATCATTCGCGTGTAGTTCTGCTGACCGAAAGCGAGAATATGTTAACTTATTCATTGCCAATAATGATTATGGATTTGTATTAAAGAGGAAACTTCATTAACAATTATGTAAGATATACAAGATACATTACAGTATACTCAACACAAGTTTAAAGTTCATTTATCAGCTATATCATCTTCAAACTTCAGTTGATAATTTCATTTAATATTACATATTTATAGTAATTTTAGTATGCCTACATTGTTTTCTCATTTTGAGTAAATTACATAAGCCCACTATCACATGCACAGTGTTACCTGTAAATGCTCTGGTAACGCCGATGCAAATCATTCCATTTAATTCTTCCGGTAATGTGTTTTTACATGAACTAATAAGTTATTCGCACATAAGGTGGATTTATATATACCGTATATTTCCACACTCTTTTTTTATTGACAACGCCGTTTTGAGATTTTCAAAATTCTGTCGCGTGGTTTGAGACCGATATTACAATATGCCTTGCATAAATTCGCGAATAATCTATCTGGTGTAGTTTATTAAAGGTTTGATCGTCGAATTTTTAATTCGTGAAAAGAAGGATTCCAACAACAGATGTTTGGACAAGATAACAATACGATAAACCATGCGAACTATAGTGCATTATCATTTAAAGAACAACATGTTCGTGCATGAAATTGCTGTTCATAGAGAATGTCGATCTCGTATTATCAGTGACAAACAAAAGGAACAACAATATTAACAACAGCAGGATTTTTAGCACTGTTTTATATACCATTTTGTGAACAACGCAGCATAGTTAAATGACATAAAGCCAAAACCTTGACCCGATTTCTCGACACATGTAAAGTTTGTAATAACACAACTAGACTTGATTACGCTGACTTTCTTTATATTGCAATAAAGGGTAAATTACTAATATTGTGCCAGATAGTCAAATAAGTGTCTATCTATTTTTATTTTATTTTATTTTTTTATTTTTTTTTTGGGGGGGGGGAGACATTTGTTTAATATGTTCCAAACTGAAACCAATTACAAAAATATTATTAATGAATCATCATATAAATAAATATGTTTAAAGCACTCTTGATACGAGCCCGTGGCCAGTGAAAGAAGAAAGCTTCTTAGAAATATATGAACTGCTTGATTCCGAAGCATTACATAAGTCGGTTTTCAGTTTTGAATAGGGTTTTCTGTATTGAACCGAGTTTTATCTAGTTTAGATGTTCATATTGGTCAATATAGCCTAAAAGCATATAATTTTGTCACGTAAAGACAACTTAACATACCCATTTGACGTCATCAACCGCGTGAAAACATCTGACTGTATGACACTAATTTTTTTCAACCGTTCATTACAATCATAATGTAAGAACGCATGTTATTTGTTCACGCGACAATATACGTTATCATGAAACTGATTATTTGGCGCCCTGAAGTTTCGCTACGTGTATCATTTATGCAGACGGCATAAAGCCGATGAGTCATTTGTAGTTTTAATGGTAGCGTTATAACGCACGTGACTTGCACAACGGAGAAATGACATACAAGTCGCCAGCAGTTTCAAACGATGACGTTTAATAGTACGAAGTGTTTGTAGGCGACAACGACGAGAATGATCATGTGAGCAATGGAATTCGTTGCTATGCCAACGGATGATGACGTCTGTTTAGGGTCCAGAATGACCTCTCGGCTTTTAAGCCGGCCGCTGCCAGAGCTGAAAAACACAGAAACGAAGGTACAGAAGATAACTATTTAAAGTAAAATGAATTGGAATAATACATAATACAACACAGATAACCATATCAACTTCAAACTTCGATAATTGATAATAATTGTAAAATTATCTTCAATTGAAATTCCCAAAATAATTTGTTTTGATCATTCTGTACATGTAGAGCCCTATTTGATTACACAGATTATTAAACCGTCCCAAAATTAAACCAGAGGCTTGTATCAAAATCTTTATATAAGTCCACAAACGAATCGAAAATTGGTTAAATATGTAATTCTCTGCAGCTTTTAATATTTAAAAAAATCTGACTTGAGAAAGCACTAGTTTATTTTGTTATAATGATCTTGTTGTTAACTTAAAACGAATACCGATTTTAAAATAAGTAAACATATTGCTAACCTAGCCCGCAGTCGTATGGGTTGCGTCACGCGCATGTTTGGTTCAACACGTGACCATTCACGCGTGCGCTCTGAGTAATACTCCACTTCCTGTCCTGGAAATTCCGTTTTGACCAGGAGTCGGCCATTTACCAACCTTTACAAACATAAAAATAAATAACGTGTGTTCATAATAGTCATATGAATATTCAAACATAGTGTTCGATGTTTTAAATAAGTATCTTGTATTTTAGATAGGATCAATAAAAAAGCAAATAATCCTAATACATAATGACGCAAGACAAACGGAAATTCTTATGTCCGGGTGCAGCACAAATGCGATGATTGTGGACAAACGTAAGGTATGATAAATTGTTCTCTTTTATCTAAAACAACGACAACTATATATTTCTGCAAAGTGTGAAACTTAACAAAATTAGTTTGCTTCCCTTACTCTAATATAAAAAATACGAGAAAACAAGTCAGATAAAAATATAGTCTACGCCGCCTCTTTAACCTTTTTCCATTAACACGAACAGTGCAAATGGCTCATGCAACCAGAAAATAACAACAAAACAGCCTGTAAGTAACTCGTATGCTGTTCAAGTTACATGCTGCTTACAGCTCATCAGTATCTAATGAAAATGAAGCCTTAAGAATTGAATCTAGTGAGAGAGATCTCAACCTAAATTTGATTTTCTAAGGGACTACACATGCGTCCATATGCGTATCTGAAAGGTAACGAGTTAAGCACCCACCGTGCCCCGGGCGGACCCACTCTATATTGGATGTCAAAAGCCTCCAAGCGGTGCAATTCACCGAACCCGACTTTCGACACAAATATCGACCAATCGCGTTCCTTTTTAATGACGTTTGTTGTGTCGTCATCCTCCCAGCTGGCTGTGTGCCAGGCGCGTTCTGCCACCGCAAGCAGGCGCGGGAAAAGCATGCTTTCAATGTGTCCGTCCGTTCGTATAACCTCACTCCAAACCTCTGCCTGGATTCCTTTAAAGATAAAAGCATTGTTTTAAAGTCGTTATATTGTATTATTACCTTCGCTGTTGTAAACAAGTCAATTAACGGGAAACCGTCTCGAAAAAGCAGCCTTTCATATAAGCTACAAAAGTTGTCTATGCTGAACATTCTTTACGTTGTTCGCAAATTGAAAATAATTGTATGTGTGTAAATGTCTATGAGAGGTATCTGTTTATCAAAGTGTAGTTTATTATTCATTCGATAAGACCCTGATGAGCCTATATATAGCCAATCGAGAAAACGATCCCGTGGTTTAATCCACCCGCTGCAGATAAATTGATCTTTTTCTGTATAAACACTTATCATACCGCATACTAGGCTTTAAGGTGGTTTATAGCGGAAAAGTGTACTGTACCGGTCTACCCAACATACCGATAACGTTTTGTGGTTTCAACAGCTTATAACACGCGTCCTTGTTTTTGACTCGTTTCGGACAACCTTCGTCATCGTCAGCATCTAGCGCATGCGCGGTGAGGTCCCACGCGTCTCTGGTGGACACGGACCTGGCTGCCCAGTACAGACCCCGCTCTTGAGGGTCGGGTTCGTACGGGTGGTCGAAGTAAAGGTACGAGCCGTAGGACAACACCACCTGGGTTCGTGCGAAAAGTATTAGTATGCAATATGCGTCAAGCGTAGCTCCAGACTATAAAGTCACGGAAAGGTTCCGAAGTCTCATATGCGGAAAGCGTAGCTCCTTACCAGACTGTGCACATGTGCAGGATAGTCTGGAGCTACGCTGGCCGCACGTGATATAAGACCCATTTTCGTAAGACGCGGGTCGTATTTCGCATGCATCAAGATGCCGAGGCATAAACATAAACAAGCAGTTTAACCTTTAATACGGAAAACAAACATGTGCTCATTAACCTATTGGGTGTACCTTGTAGTCGTCATTGGCAAACAGCTTAGCTCGATGTGGAGTGGACACTTCCTTTGGTTGTTTCCATACGTATGAGTACATTTCACTACAAAAATAATATATTTGCAACTATACATTCAACGCACTATACAAACATATGAAACGGTAGGGTAACTTACACATTTTGGAATTGCCGCTAACTTAACCCTTTCGGAGAGATATCACTCACTAAAATCTATTTGTTGGAAAGTATCGCTAATCAAAAGCTTCCTTTTTAGAAGTTCTTGTAAAATAAGGCCCTTATTTCGAAACGTATCCCTGATACAGAGTTTTTCGCATTTCGATATACATAGTCTTAATAAGTGATTACGTATTCTGAAACGAATCGCTAACCGTTAAATTATTTTTGAAGGAACGATAAATAAGTATCAATATGCAAAATAATAGAGGGTCGACATTTTGAAAAATCGATACCAATTAAGTACTTAAAGGGATCTTTTCACGGTTTGGTAAAATAAAAAAATTGAAAAAAGTTGTTTCAGATTGGCAAATTTTCGTTTTAGTTATGATATTTGTGAGGAAACAGTATTACTGAACATTTACCATGGTCTAATATAGCCAATATATGCATCTTTTGACGATTTAAAAACCTAAAAATTATTAAGCGTTGCAACGCGAAACGATCGAATAATTTGGAGAGTTCTGTTGTTGTCGTTAAATTTTGTGAAACTACGAAGATTGCTCATATAATGCATAAAATACATTAACCAAGTATGCTTTGCAGAATAGCCGAGTGGGCTATTGCGTTTTTACTCCAGGTTACTCCAGGACTCCGGGGGTCACTGGTTCGAGTCCTATTTTTTTTCCTATTTTAAATTTTATTCTTGATTATTTACTGGAGCTTTTAAGATCCAGTGTTTACATTTATCAATATAAAGCATTAAATGACTTATTTCAAAACATGCCAAAAACTGTGAAAAGGCCTCTTTAATATACTTAAAGAAGGTATCGCTAACTTATATAATGTGCAAAGTTTCACGCTGTTTATTATTGTGGCAGGTATCTCTATATCATTAATTTACTTACACATTAAACATGCCAGTATTGCTAACTAATGCTCGATTGGTAATTGATTGTCGGCTCAGGTCTTATCTTAAAGTCCCTCGGGTACTCTTATGTATATTTCAAAATACCCGGTGTAGGAAAATAAACTTAAATATATCGGAGTATACCGGTAGTCTTGTGCCTTTAAGCGTATTGTCCGTACCCGGGGCAAATAAAAGTATACCTGAGATTACCCGGGGTACTTGTTAGTAGTACCTCAGCTTACAACGACCATTTGAGCCTAATTTATCATTTACCTATTTTGGAACGTTTCGCGGGGGAAGGGCAGCCCCTTTTCCTCCGTGTGCTCTATCAGCCCATCCTCCCATGCCCCTAGAGAGACCCCACGAGAGGCCCCTATTCGCGCCACGCGGGTCACGAAGTGTTGCATCAACTCATACTGTGTAGGGGCACCTATCAAGTATGTTCCAAAAAAGATATTAGCCGCGCTCTGGGAAAACGGGCCTTTATGAGTCGTGTTCTGAGAAAACTGGGCATAATGCATGTGCGTAAAGTGTCGTCCCAGATTAGCCTGTGCAGGCTGATCAGGGACGACACTTTCCGCGCCTCAACTTGATTTTTACTAAGAAGAGACTTCATTTAAACGAAAAAGGTCATTAAAGCAGAAAGTGTCGTCCCTGATTAGCCTGTGTGGACTGTGTGACACTTTACGCACAATGCCCAGTTTTCTAAAATGGGACTTTATGTATGGGACTTTCCGCCTCATCTTGATTTTTGCTAAGAGACTTCATTGAAACGAAAAATGTCATAAAAGCGGAAAGTGTCGTCCCTGATAAGCATGTGCGAGCTGCACAGGCTAATCTGGTACGAAACTTTACGCACAAGCATTATGCCCAGTTTTCTCAAAACGGGTATTAATGTATGTGCGCAAAGTTTCATCCCAGATAAGCATGTGTAGTACGCACAGTCTCATTAAGCACTAATTAAGTACCGCACTGTCCGCTAGTTTGACTTTTTTGTGTAAAGCAAGTTTCTTCTAAACGAAAGTCAAGCCTATGCGCAATGAGTCGTCCCTAATTAGCCGGAAAAATTGGATTGTCGCTAACACTTCCTTTAAACAAAACCTACAATACAAGCGGAAAGTGTCCTCGCCGATTAGCATGTACGGACTCCACAGACTAATCTGGGACGACACTTCACGCACAAACATTATGCGCACTTATCCCAGAACAAAGCTCATATGTGAAAGGTTTCTCTAGATATCGTTCGGAAACTAATGGTCTATGGACCGACCTACGGACCGACCGACGAAAGGTTACCAAGCAATATACCGTCGCTTCTTCAAAGATGACATACTGTAATTTCTATTAGTCAAATACATTAATCATTAATATACAATGAGGTTCTTCAAAATAAATTTTCTTACAAAAATATTTCGCTTCATGATAATCCATGAAAGACATCCTTATTTAGTACCGTATACTATTCTGTTAGTTATAGCTTGCGCGATTATGCGGAGCAAATAACGTTATGTTGGAATAGCAGACACGACTACGATTCTTACCTAATTAGTTATTACAATTCGAATGTAAAGAGGATACGAGGGTACTAATTTTCTTTTGCAGCAATGCCTGACAACGACAAGCAAATAGTGATCCTGTGTGCAGGAATGTGCACATATTGCATACATTTTAGCACAAATGGTATATTAAAACATCTACAACTTAAAATCATTTCTCGTTTGCCAGACAGCACAAGTGAAAAGATTCTTACTTGAAAACCACGATGCTCTGTTGAACAAATTCCGACACGGTTTAGAGTCTTTCCACGCCCCCTTGGCCACCTCGTCGCCGCCGAAGTGGAACAGCGTGAGGGGCTGAAGGTCAAAATGAGTCGTGTTCTGAGAAAACTGGGCTTAATGCATGTGCGTAAAGTGTCGTCCCAGATTAGCCTGTGCAGTCCGCACATGCTAATCAGGGACGACACTTTCCGCCTAAATTGGATTTTCGGAAAAAAGGGACTTCCTTTAAACGGGAAATACCATTAAAGCGGAGAGTGTCGTTCCTGATAAGCCTGTGCGGACTGCACAGACTTATCATGGACGACACTTTACGCACATGCATTTGCCCAATTTTCACAGAACAAAACACAAATATACACATTCGGACACCCATAAACCCTCATTTTTCTTAACGAGCATTCTAATCTGAATGCATTTACGAACTACAAAAGGTATGTCATATGCGATACTCGAGAAAGGATTTTACACTTCTACCGGCTTTTTGGGTTGATAACAACCCGCATTCGCAAAGGTTTCCTGCTTTAGTCTAAAATCGTAAAATATAACAGTGATTTCTTTGTGAATATTAACCCATTTATGCCTAGCGTCTAGAAAAAGGCCTTTCCGACCAGCGTAGACCCAGATGAGACATGATGCGGCGTCTCATGTGGGTCTACGCTGTTTACTTAAAAGAATTTCTGTAATAAATATTCTAAAAACATATAAATATACAAGACATTCCTAATTTTGGAAATAAATTGATCGCATTTAGAAGGATGGAAGAGTCCACTAGGCATACATGGGTTAATGCTTTCCCTGCACACAGGTCGAGAAAAGAATAACAAAACAAGAGTCATTAACTGAAAGCGCGTATTAAAGTAAATCAAGTTGAGTATATAATAGAACATCTCAAATATTTAGTATACTGTAACCTGAATATCTCGATGCATCTCTTGAACCGCGCCGATAATCTTCTCGACGAACTTATATGTGCTCGCCAAACAAGGATTCATGGCGTTGTCCGAAAAGTGTTGTCCGGACATGAAGCTATTTTTGTCATTTTCGTCTACGATGGTATATACTTCGTTCCTTTCGAGTCGTCGCTTCTGCTGATAAGCCTATGAGAAAAGACGTGAACCGCGCACTGAGGAAACGGGGCTGCAAGCATTTGCTTTAAAAACATGCTTGATCAGCCTATGCAGTTCGCACAGGCTGATCAGGGACAATACTTTCCGCTTGTATGGTATTCTAGTTGAAAGGCAGTCGGATTACACTTTAAGCACAAGATTTTCGCCCATTTTGCTACAACGTGGCTTAAATAATCATTACAAATTGAATGCCGTGTTTTCAAATTTAGTAAGCCTCACACGCATAAACATTGCACTAACCTAAATGCACATATATTTTAAATACCGTTACAATGAATATTTAGTTTTTATAAATGGTTTCCAAAACAACAGTTAAAAGAATAAATATTAAACTTATTATTGTTGTGTTTACATTTTACTCGTGAAAAACGTGTACAAACAAAACAGAATAGGAATATATTGAACAAATCAAGCTAGATTAATTTTCTTCACAACTATAAGGTTAATGTTAGCGAGCTTAAGAAGTGTGGTTTTCTTTAAATTTGATTTGCTCGTGTGTTTTTTTTTGCTATCGACTGATTCCTATTTATACCTAAACACAGTCAAATTCTCAACATGTAAATTTCAGTATTTCTTGGATTTGACAATTTTAAATTGCGTAACCTATTTATGTTTTTGAGTCACTTCAATGTTTAACGAGTTTCACATGTCTGAAATAAATCTTAGAAGAGAAATGTGCTATTAAACGGTTCAAGAACATCGCTATGGGTAATTGCGTGTGACAACAAGAGCACCGCCTTGCGGTTGCAGACCGCTCATCTATTTTCTTTTTAAAGGTGAAGGGACTCTCAATTTCAATCAGAAAGGAGGGAGGGGTGGAGTGAAGAGGGGTGTATAGTGTGGGGGTGTAAACATTTATTACATTATCTTCAAAAAATGCGGGAAAGAAAATGCAAAAAAAATATTAATTTTTTTGGGGGGTGGGGGTGGTAGGGGGGGGGGGGAGGGGATTCTTGGGTGCGATGGTTTGACGGTATTTCAAAAAGAAAATAATAAAAATAAATATTTTTTGTGTTTTTTAACCGTTTCAAAAAAAATGGGGGGGGGGGGTGGGGTGGGGGGGGGTATAGTGTGAGGGTGTGGTGGTCATTTGTGAGATGATCTTTAAAAAAAATAGGGGGGGGATTCGGGGGGGAGGGGGGGGGAGGGCACGGGGGATGGTTTGGGTGGAGTCTATTGTGGTATGTCAGGTAAGAGTAGTTTTGTCATTCAAATCTAATCATAAATAAAGAAGTTATGGCAATTTTAGCAAAATTTAATAAGTTGACCTTGAGAGTCAAGATCATTCAAAGGTCAAGGTAAAATTCAACTTGCCATGTACCGTAACCTCATGATAGCATGAAAGTATTTGAAGTTTGAAAGCAATAGCCTTGATACATTAGAAGTAAAGTGGATCGAAACACAAAATTTAACCATATATTCAAAGTTACTAAGTCAAAAAAGGGTCATAATTCCGTAAAAATGACAACCAGAGTTATGCAACTTGTCCTTTTACTGTACCCTTATGATAGATTGCGAGTGTTCCAAGTATGAAAGCAATATCTATGATACTTTAGGGGTAAAGTGGACCAAAACACAAAACTTAACCAAATTTTCAATTTCTAAGTATAAAGGGCCCATAATT
This sequence comes from Dreissena polymorpha, assembly GCF_020536995.1. Lineage (NCBI taxonomy): Eukaryota > Metazoa > Mollusca > Bivalvia > Myida > Dreissenidae > Dreissena > Dreissena polymorpha. The sequence continues at coordinate 135,564,064 of NC_068355.1, read as the reverse complement.
CCGTCCAAATGCCAGCCAGAGTTACATAAGTTTGCCTTCACAGTCCACTTATGATAGTTTATAAGTGTTGCAAGTATGAAAGCAATAGCTTTGATACTGTAGGAATAAAGTGGACCTAAACACAAAACTTAACCAAAATTTTCAATTTTCTAAGTATAAAAAGGGCACATAATTCTGTCAAAATGCACGCCAGAGTTATCTAACTTTGCCTGCCCAGTCCCCTCATGATATAAAGTAAGTGTACAAAGTTTGAATGCAATAGCATTGATACTTTCTGAGAAAAGTGGACCTAAACGCAAAACTTAACCGGACGCCGACGCCAACGCCGACGCCGACGCCAAGGTAATGACAATAGCTCATAATTCTTTTTCAAAAAACAGATGAGCTAAAAACAATCCGGGGCGTATATATTCATCTTTTTTTAAGAAGCATGTTTTTATTTGGAAACGGTGTTTCTTACACGCGATAACATCAAGTACCTCATTGCGGTTGTAATTTGGTTATCGGACTCTAACCTTTGCATGGACCGCTTTAATGGCCGCCCGACTGTGGCCCGGCATATCAAACTCGGGAATGACCTGCACGTGCTTCTCCAAGGCATAAGTAAGGAGTTCTCTGTAATCAGAAACGGAATAGAATCCGCTCCCGGAAGTGTCATTAAATGGACCTGAGCCAAGTTGCGGAGGCAGACAACGTTCCCCAGGCGGGTCGTGACACCTGTTACCGCCTATCTGAAATGAAAGATTAAGTATAACATATTATTTCGTTTCAAAGAATTTAATTATCTTAAGCCACAGTCCTATATAAGCACGGATGGACACGGCAGTCCCGTATCGCCCCGGATCCCCCAAATCAAGAACAGGGACGAACCGGGACAATCCGTTGCCTTCTAGGAATTTTGAGTGTCGACGGTCTTCCAAAGGCCATCACCCCGATGACAGCACGACATCAACACGGACAAAACTCGGTAGTGACACGCCATTAACACGGCGCACGAGAGGATTGTCCCGGACAGTCACGACAGAGCCACGGGTCTATACTGCAATGACACGAATAAACACGTTATCCAAACGGACCAAACCCGATCGGCGCCAGACCGACAATAACTTGTATACTAGAAGGTTGATTTCCGGTGATTCCATCATTCAGAAATTCAATCTCGAAAGTTTAACCTCGTATACATATATAAATTTATAAAACGTCAAAATGCCACCTAAAATTAAGCGTTTTGTCAAATTGGACCTTCCAGCTTCCAAAAAGATCGTCACGAGCAGCATCCGCTACCAACGAAAAACATCAACAACAAGGAGAATCAAGCTCTATGCCCAGATCAAGAATGCCATTACATTTGCACGTGGTCCAACAATCATCAATACCAACCACAGAGACGGATGCCTATAAAAAGAAGACGTCTCTCGTAGGCATGAACCAACAAGGGAGGCAACTCGTGACGTCACATTTCAGGTAATGAACAAACAGTGGTTCTTTATTACTTCGCTTTACATGGGTCTTAATTACTTTTGGAGCTCTTTTCTGGTTGGATTAAACAGTCCGAAAATTACCCAATCAAGGAAGTCAAAACACTAATTTAACAGAACATTCAATATCAATCTGCATGCAAGCTATTTACATCACAAAAATTGTAACCCAAAAAGTTTGGAATATTTGTTTCCGCGATTATAGACAGTGTTCCTGACCGACATCAATTTGCTATTTCCTTGAAAATCATGTATTTATAAATTGGTATACACCAAGAAAGTGGTAGAATACTCACGGAAAACATAAGAATTTTGATTAAATTTTGTGTCTGTGAAGATTGTCTGAGTGGTTACGGAAATTGCAGCTCGTACTGATATATTGATAGACATAGGCATAAGGATATAATAGCCTTCTCATTTGAAGTGTATCGGCCTTGCAATTGCCACTTAATTAAATGAGAAGCAAAATCATACATGTGTCAACCAGTTAAAGTCATTAACATTAACATTTTAGGATGCAGTCATTTTGTTTTTCGTAAATCGCGACATGCTCTTTATCAGAAACCGACGATCGATAATTTCCGTAACCATTCGGAAAATTTCGCCGAACAAGTTTTCGTTGACATTCTTATGTTTTCCGCAAATATTCTACCACTTTCTTGTTGCAATTCCAATAAGTAAATGATCTAAACGTAATATTACCATGATTTTGATCAGTTCGTCTGACGAGCCTTTGTCTGACCCAGATGGTTCTCATTTTCATTATATTCACTAGTTTAGATAACCTTTTTGCAAATTTTCTTATTCTCTGTCGTGGTTTGCTTTAGCAATCAGGATACTGTTTCAACCTGAGCTTTGAGCAGTAGAAGCTGGAATCTAATCAGCATGAGCTTGTCTTCTGTCTACATCTCATCGCCCATGTTGCATCGTCGGTAGCACAAGAAAAAAAGTACAACTGCCGTCACAATCCTTGAAGGGTAGGGGTCTGAAATGTGTTCCCGGACAATCAAGGACGCACACGAACAACCAAGGCATCAATACGGTTGTTCCGGACCCTATACGGCTGTCCGCGGACCCCACACGGCAGCTACACGGGCCATTCCGGATGGTGCTCTCATCCCAGATCGTCACGGATCAACACAGCAGTTTTGAACTTCCCAACACTGCAGTGTTTGGCTCCCGGAGCACCAAGGACATTCCCGGAGGTCTTAGGACCTAAACGTATTGACACGGAGCTTCACGGAGGCTACACGGTTCACGTGCCGGATCTTCCCGGATATGAACCGTGTTGATCCGGCACCTGTATGGGACTGGGGCTTAACATAAACGAAATAATGGAAAAGCGTATATTTTAAATTTAATACGTGTATAGAATAATCGCTAGAACAAAACATCATTTCGGGAAAATTTGAAAACATTTATTTATTGAGTTGCGTTCTTAGAAAACTGGTCATAATGCTTGTGCGTAAATTGTCGTCCCAGATAAGCCTGTACAGTCCGCACAGGCTTATCAGGGCGACACTTTCCGCTTTTATGACATTTTTCGTTTAAATGAAGTCAATTTTTAGACAAAATCCAATTTAGGCGGAAAGTGTAGTCCTTGATTAGCCTGTGCGGACTACACATGTTAATCTGGGACGACACTTTACGCACATGCATTATGCCAAATTTTCTCAGAACACGACTCTGTTATTAAACAAGTAGATGTCACACTACAGTGTTGATATACGTTTGCGTAAGGCTACGCTGGTCCCCAAAAAAGTGGTCAAAGGCGAATGACCGCCGATATATAGCTGAATAACTGCAAAATACAGGGGGCGACAATGATACAAAATAAACAAGCTATAAACACACAGGGGCAACGTCTACGGGGGTGGGAGGACAACGTTCCTTCTTTTAGGGAATTTTTGGACGGCGATTGCGAGTTTGGGTATTGTGTTTTATGTGGGAAAGTGCCTTTTACGAGTTTTGTTTATAAATACGGCATGAATAGCTGAACTACAAAACTGATATTTGTAAGTGAAACCTCTGTAAGTTCCGGAAGTCCTGGGATCTCCAGGCGCCAACCCTCGTCGTCCGACAAGTGCAGATGTAGCTTGTTCATCTTATACACGGACATCACGTCCACCAGCTTCAACACTTCGTCCAGGGACGCGAAGTTGCGCGCAACGTCTACAGAGAAATGCATGTGCGTCAAGTGTCATCCATGATAGGCCTTGCAGTCCGCACAGGCTAATCAGCGATTACACTTTCCGCTTTAATGAAATTTTTCGTAAGACGAAGTCTCTTATAAACGAAAATCCAATCTAGGCAAACAGTATTTCCCTGATTAGCCTGTGCGGTCATACATTCAGCCGATTTTTTTTCTAAAACGCGTCTCATGTAATTAAAGTCCCAGTCAACACAATTTCCTTCTTAATCAACTGTGTAAAAAGCGATTGTAATGGGCATGTTATCAACATCTTACCGACCAGAAATACAAAAATTTGAATCGCAAAAATAATAACGAGTTCGTATTAATTCACCCTACTGTTTCTATACATGCGAATGATTTGTGATCACTCTAGAGTAAATCGAGTAAGTTTATTGCATTCGTAACAAGTACTGTCAAAAATAACTTAATTCGCACCAAGCGCATTCGAATGTATAAATTACTAACGAAGTATTGTAAGTCTGAAAAATCAACGTCAAAACATCAAATTCAAGTGGCTGTAAAAAAAGCAACAAAACATGTTTAAATCGTACATATAAATCAAAATCGAGTTGTACGCAAATCGCCTTATATAGAATACACACTATAAAAGCCATGTTTTGATACAAAGTTGTATGTACCCTTAAATACTGGCTATGAAACGCATGTCGAACTAGAAACATACACTATTCACAGGTTAATATGAGTTTAACAAATATGATTCAAATTCGAATTTCAATTAAACCTGTTTGAATGACAATTGATTTTGAAGAACAATAAGCCGAGTTATTGGCAATCTGTGCTCAATGCATGTGCTTAACGTGACGTCTCAGGTTAGCCTGTGCAGTCCATACAGGCTCATCGGGGAAGACACTTTCCGCTGTTATGGAAGTTTTTGATTATACGACGTATCTTCGAAACAGATTTCCAGTTTAGGCGGAAAGTGTTGTGCATAATAAGTAAGTGCGGCCTGCACTCGCTTATCGGGAGGGGGGGGGGGCACTTTAAGCATATGCATTAAGCCCTATTTTCACAGAAGAAGACTCAAATACCTACCGATATGAAGTCCGCGATATGAAAATCTTGGTGCATCTACGACCCGAAACTTTGGCAGCGATATCGAGGCTCCTTCAACCGTCAACCCCGCGCCAGCTTCAGGGGCGAATAAAATGCATTCTAGTGTTTGAAATGCATAGAACAGTCCGGTAGATGTCGGTGTGACTATGTGGATAGAGTTGTCCTCCGGTTTTGATTCCAGAATGTACGATTCATTGGCCACGTGACCAAGGGTATGCGTAGTTTTTTTGACCTCTTTGATAACATCGACTGGACCTTTGGTAATCTTGATGTAATTTCGCGTTGGTTTTGCGTAAACAACTTGCATCTCTGAAAGCTCTGTAAAATTGACATTAACGCATGTCAGTACGTTTTACCAATGAAAAAGTCATAACTAGTGAGCTTCATATTGTATGTGTCAATTATTGTTATTATCATGACTAACTAAGATAATAATGACAACGACCAAAATGATACAGCTAATGTTGCTTCTGCTGATTGTGATAATGGCAACAACAACGATGATGCCAGTGATCATTTTGATGATGACATTAAATTATATGAAAACGCCGATAAATTCCAATTTCCAATAATACAAACGTATATATATTAGTGCAATTGTCACAAAGATAAGGCAGTCAAAATAGCCTTTCTCTCGGTACAGACTAAATGAATACAGAAAATGTATATATTCATATTTTTATTCATATTTTTATTTAATTAATTAACTATTTAACAATGTACTTTTTATTTATATATTCAGTAAACCAGTGAGATGTTTTGTTTTTAAACGCAATTACTAATGATGATTACTGGTAACCTAAATTTAATTTAAACAAGAGCTGTCACCATAGGATGACTAATGCCCCCTAGAAACGCTTGATCGAAGTTATGAGCTTTTTTCGAAATCTATACGCAGATTTCGAAACCTAAATGCGGACCCTAAGCTCAAGGTCAATGTCACAGGGGTAAAAATGTGTGTGCGTATGGAAAGGCCTTGTCCATATACACATGCATGCCAAATATGAAATTGCTATCTGAAGCGACATAGAAGTTATCAGCAGTTTTCGAAACCTAAACGCAAAGTGTGACGGACAGACGGACGGACAGTCCGATCACTATATGCCCTCCTTCGGGGGCATAAAAATATTTTTAGAAACTTACTTCGACGAGGATTTATATATCGTTACACTATAAGAGGGATTGATGCTGAGTTTGACTTAAGAAAACAATCAATTGAATGTTTTCAAAAGACCCATAGGTATATTGATGATGTGTATAATACGGATTACTTATATTTTGAAAAATATATTAATAAGATTACTAGATATTGTCCTGCTTAGTAAAGGAAAATAGCTTTCCACAAGGTTGATGATGACTAGCTGAAAACATATACACACATTCACCTATTAAATTTTACCATGTTATAAAATGCAGCCCATTTCTAAATGCCCCCTCAAAAATCACATCAAATAATGAAATGTTCTTCTTGTATGGTTATGTGAAGAACAATAACTTTGATAATGCTGTTAACTAATACGTTAAACCAGTATTAGTCGAGTGAAATATTCAGACATAAAATTGTTAGTGTAAATATCCATCAATTTTGATTGTCAATAGATGTAAACATCAAACAGGTATTTGTTTAAACGAGTGCTTACCTGCAAACAGTTTTATCTCTTGAGCAAACGCAGCTTCGTTCACGATTTTCATATTATCCCTTTTAAACACCATTCTCAAGTTTGTTTGTACTTCTACATGAAAGGGCGTAGGAAACACGTTAATATCCGCGGATTTTGCGACAGGAACATTGTACATGTCATATCTCTCCGCGAGCGTCAGCGGACTACTTTTATCATCCGGTCTCCTTTTGTACTGTTCCACCCGCGTTAAATCACTGACGAACGCCAGCGACTCGTCGTCCGTATTGGCAACGATTCTCGGTGACAAGTCTTTTCCGGTAACATACCATCTCGGAAAAGAGTCCGTTTTCGCGATCTGAAAAGCGTTGACTTTGATCAGACACTCTAGAAGCGTTCCCGACGGAATGCCGGGAAACAAATCTTTTACCGGCTGGAATTTGTACAAATAACCGTCCACGTGAAATACCTTTAGACCGCAGCTCCATATATAAAACCCGTCTTTATATGGAAATGCCTCGTGTTCTACTTGCCGCATAAAGTAGCCGTATAGTTGCCATAGAGACTGTGGGATATCACGTGACCCGGTATTGGAAAGCGTCAGACGGCTGGTGAAGAATCCACCCCAGCCCAACAGCTGACCACTGGCAAAGTTACTGTCCACTGATATGTTAAGCTGGACATATTCGCCGAAATAATCTATAAGACCTTGATTGGGGTCTGGTAGCAACGTTTCTGCAATGATAATAAACACAGATGTAAATATACCAATAATACAAGCTGCCATAAGACCACGCGCTCGACTATTCTTCCTCTTTGATATCATTATGTATATTTTCTGTCAGTCGCCTGACCTATTGATCACAAATACATATTTTAATTTCTATATAGGTATAAGTTATACAATATGTCTACATTTAAAACAAATTGTGTATAAATTGAAACAAAAAATATGACCATTCTAGAAAAATATATTGTCAACTATTTACCGATTAATTTAGATGAGCTAATTTGTTTCGAAAGCGAGATGTGCAGATTTACTACCTACACAACTAATAACAGTACACTACATCCATCTAAAACTCATCTCAAACTATAGAGCAGAAACCAGTTTTCTGTTTTAAGTCACAATGACTGACCCGACTGGACTCATATGCAATCCCGCCGAATGGATGAAAGCTCCCAACAAACAAAATTACATTACAACATCTCCATCGAAATAAGAGTTATAAGTCGGAAACATATCTGTCTGTTTGTATAAACATTCGCCTTGACACATCTGGCTCCAAATGAAATCGCTCTCTTGATCAACCAGTAACCTACGAACTAACAAAATTTCAGCTCAACATGTATGTATATCCATCCTAAATAAATTTATTGAGCGCAAACTTTTTATCTATTTTAGCAACAGTGACTTTGACCCAACTGGCCCCTTATTCCCCAATGCTAGATATGCAAAACATGTAGAGATTTGATTTTCTTTTTGGCGAAAACGCTTACTAAAAGTACACGAAAAAAACATAATCATGCTAAAATGCAGCTCACAGTTAAGTTCCTTTGTCGGTGTCCCCATATGATGAACCCGTAGACATATATGAAGTTTAAATCGAATATATGTAGTACATGTGATTACAGAGATATGCACTTCTTGCATGCACAATTTCAAATGAATTTCAACTTGCATGCAAACACGAAACTGAAAAGTACAAAAGGGGACAAAATCCTGTATAAGACATGTTAAAATTATAGGCCTTAGTCGGCGAGTATTTACAAAGCCCTGAACACATATAAGCCTCGCTCTGTGAAAAGGGGGTTAAATGCATGTGCGTAAAGTGTCGTCCCGATTAGCCTGTGCAGTTCGCTAATCAGGGATTATTCTTTCTGCTTTTATTGAATTTTTCGTTTAAAGAAAGACCCTTCTTGACGAAAATCCAGTTTACGTGCAAAGTGTCGTCCCTGATCCGGAGAAGCGGCTTGTTTACCCTCACACAATTTCTGAGTAGCAAGAAGGCAAAATTGTACTAAATTGCAGGTAAGACATATGGAACTTAATCAGTGACATCATATGGCCCGAAACACGTGTGTAAAGTCTCAATTGAATACCTGTAGTACAAACATTGATATAGAGATATTGCAAGTTTAACTTAACCCATTTATGCCTAGCGTCTAGAAAAAAGGCCTTGACAAACAGCGTAGACCCAGATGAGACGCCGCATGATGCGGCGTCTCATCACGGTCTGCGCTGTTTGCTTAAAGGAATTTCTGTAAGAAATAGTCTAAATATAGAAATAAATATACTACACATCCCTAATTTTGGAAATAAATTGATCCAATTAAGAAGGATGGGAGAGTCCACTAGGCATAAATGGGTTAACATCAGCATTTCATGGACGCCGACAACGACGTCGACGCTGACATTGGGTGAGTAGTATATATCTCGGACTATTCGGTGTGTAGTCGAAATAAGGATCTATAATAATTCGTACAAGTCAACGATCTATCAATTCATGCTAGCGATCGTACTTTATTGGCGCCATTCATGTTTGCTCAGAATTTTAAGTATTTTATTTTATAAAGTAACGGACAGTACATACTTTAGTTTACATGCACTCTAAATCACGAAGTAACGGACAGTACATACTTTAGTTTACATGTACTCTAAATCACGAAGTAACGGACAGTACATACTTTAGTTTACATGTACTCTAAATCACGAAGTAACGGACAGTACATACTTTAGTTTACATGTTCACGAAGCTTGATAATAAGCTGTATTCTGTCATTTCTTCGTACGACTAAAAAGTAGCGAGTCTGAAATCCGCTTTGTGGTGTAATATATATATATATATATATATATATATATATATATATATATATATATATATATATATATATATATATATATATATATATATATATATATATATATATATATTAATAGAACCGCGTTAATGCACACGCAAAGAAATACTTGCCTCCGAACAGAACGTGATATAGCAGCCTCTTTGATCCCGTATCGTAGCTGGCTCTATGTCTGAAAAGAAGAAAACATTGTACTTAACCCATTTATGCCTAGCGTCCAGAAAAAAGGCCTTGGCAAACAGCGTAGACCTAGATGAGAAGCCGCATGATTCTGCATCTCATCTGGGTCTACGCTGTTTGCTTAATTTCAGTAAGAAATATTCTAAATATTGAAATAAATATACTATACACCCCTAATGTTGGAAATAAATTGATCCTATTTACAAAGATGGGAGAGTCCACTAGGCATAAATAGGTTAATGAAAAAGTACCATTCCACGAAGACGCACGTGTAGGACATCCTTACTATTGCGAACCAATACTTTTACACAATAAATAGTCTATGAATTTATATTCTTGCACTATACAACGATTCGTTGTTAAGACATCACGAGTTGTTCTGTTGAGGTAGGAGGAAGAAGTAGCAGACACACCCAGCCCACTCCTCTTCACTACTGCGTTTTCCAAAATAATTAATTAGTATGTTTAGTTGTGGACTCTATTTCAGTTTAATTAGTTATTCCCTGTTTCAAGCGGTATTTTACAAATTGTACTGTTTTTATTAGCTTCAAATTTTTCTGGTTTCTAAATTGAAACAGTTAATAAAAAGATCATCACCTATCCGGTAAATTTGTGAATGACGTCATATTTGAAATCGTAGGGTTTTATTCTCTTCAAATTTGGCGAATGCAATTTTTAAATGTAAACAAATGGTGCAAATGCGTTAAAAACACAAACATATAGTGTTAGCATCGATCTATTTTCATGTTGTATATGGAGTTAATATCTTATCTTGGTTGCTTAAGGAACACGTTGTGAACACAAACACTTTATATTGAGCCTTGGGGAAAATCGGGCTAAATGCATGTGCGTTAAGTGTCATCGTAGACTATTTGATTGCGCAATCCGCTAATCAGAAACGACGCATGGACACCTTTTTTAAGTTTAGAAGAAAATTTGTCTGCACAGGCTTATCAGCGACGACACTTTCCGCGTCTTTTTATTCATACGAAGTTTCTTCTAAAAACTCGACACTTTACCCATATGCATTAAGTCCCGTTTTCCCCGCGTGAGGCATCTTATTAAAGAAGTTACCACATACCTGCTGAAGAGTAGCAGCATAACCGAGGATACAAGTACGACAACAGCGATCTTCCTATGTAGCCCTTTCCTGAACATGACATGCATGCGGTATCTCTGAAGAATCCGCATGCTTCACTGTTTCTTAGAATATGGACAAAACTGCTTGCATGTTCGCAGACAGTCTGTAAGAAACATAATCCACGTTTAGTAATTGTTTTATAAAATACCGACAGAGTAAACTCTAAAAATCTTATGTTTTAATGAAACCTTGTGAGGGGGACAAAATATGCAAGATAAGAAGCAGCAAATAAAAAAGTTCCTTAGAATCAAGGAAGACAGTAGTGCGTTGAAATATCGTAGGTAAAACATCTTGTCCAAAACATGCATTAGACTAGTAATGGCGCGGCAGAGGCCGACGCGTATCCCCACGCCGCATGTTTGACCCAGGGGCGCCCCAGGGTTGGTAATGGGGCCATGCATAGTTGAGATTTACCGTATTGTCATAAGAGAGGTTTAGTATCAATTTGAAGTAATTCGGTGTAGAAATGAAGAAGTTAATGTAAAACAAGCAAATTCGTTGAATTTATATCCCCCGCCAATATGCTTCTGGACACAAAAGTGTTATATTTGACACTCAAAAAAGCATTTTTTTTTCAAAATACAAAGGGCCATAACTCCTTTATTATCCAATGGTGTACAATGCCATTTGGCGTGCATCATCCTCTTATCCATATATATACTCATACCAAGTTTCAATGAAATCCGCCAAAGCACTTCCAAGATATGGCTCCGGACACAAAAAAGCATTTTTCCAAGATACAAAGGGCCATAACTCTGTTATTAACAGATGGTGTACAATGCCATAGGGCGTGCATCATCCTCTTATCTATATATATACTCATACCAAGTTTCATTGAAATCCTCCAAAGCACTTCCAAGATATGGCTCCGGACACAAAACTGCCGGACGGACGGACGGAAGGATGGACGGAAAGACGGACGGAAAGACGGACGGACGGACGAACAACGCCATAACAATATCCCTCCGCCTAATGCGGGGGGTAATAACCTAACAAATGAGTGAACATCTATACCCTAATTTCTCCTCCTCATCCTGCTCTCCTAACAAATCTAATACTGAATCAACTTCACTGACGTCCATTATGTACATCTCATCCTCATTGGAATGACTTATGAGATGGCTGAACATGCTCTCTTATAGCCAATCTTCTTGCTTCTGTTTTGGAAAAGTTATGTTTTGAGGTTAAATGGTTGACTAAATAGTAGCGTCTCAGAAACTTTTTATCGCAATCTTGTACACTACAATGAAAATGTTGAATTTCATGTCTGTCTTTGATGTGCCTGTTCAAAGTCCATCTTGCTTTAAATTGTTTCTCACATTTTTCCCACTTGAACATTTTGACAGATTTTCAGTAATGAGTCTAAAAGTGAAATTGAACGAATTGAAAGTGTCAGCACTTTTAAAGATTCTTGAGGCTCTATTCCATGAGTTTATCATGCTTTTTATGCTTGACTTCATTCTATCTCTTCTATCATATACAGGTGTCCCTTTGCGCCAATATTTTATAATCCCTTGTATAAACATTAGATGGACGAGCTAAACCATTTCACAGATGAGTTAACAAAAACAATTGACTACTTAATACATCTCTGCGCCACTACTGTGTAACTCTATATGTGTTTTCAATACACAAGCTTCATTGTTGAAAAATTCCTTTGTCCGATGAAAATGCTTGCACTTCTTCTGATTGGGTAGATAACCACATAATAGATTTCGAAATCTAAACGCGAACCCTAAATTCAAGGTCAAGGTTACAGTGGTAAAAAATTTCATGCGCATGGAAAGGTCTTGTCCAGATACACATGCGTACCAAATATGAAAGCAATATCTGAAGGGACACAGCAGGTATAAGCCTTTTTCGAATCGAAGTCACAGATTTCGATACGTGAACACTGACCTCAAGTTCAAGGTCAAGTCACAGGGGTCAAACATTTTATGCGCATGGAAAGGAGTTGTCCAGATACACATGCATGCCAAATATGAAAGCAATATCTGAAAGGACACAGAAGTTATGAGCCTTTTTCGAATCGCGGTCACAGATTTCAAAACCTGAAAACTGGCCCCAAGTTCAAGGTCAAGGTCACAGAGGTAAACATTTGTATGCCCATAGAGTGTTGTCCAGATATACATGCATACCAAATATGAAAGCAATATCTGAAGGGACACAGTAGAAATGTGCTCTCGATTTCGAAACTTGAAAACTGACCACAAGTTCAAGGTCAAGGTCATAAGGGTAAACAATTGTGTGGGCATGGATAGGTGTT